>NC_080672.1:65108587-65410291 GCF_030247195.1 Topomyia yanbarensis
TGGTCTTCTTTCGGCCCAAAACAAAATCGCTGAATCTATTACAGATTTCAAAAGACCTGACGGAACGGTTCTCGGCTGTGATCGAAATAAAAAAGGTCCGCTCAGACAGGCTGAGGGTCGTGCTGACTAACTCAAAGCAGGCAAACGATATTGCTTGCTGCGAGCACTTTACGAAGGACTATCACGTGTATATTCCAGCTGTGAAAGTACAGTCTGAAGGCGTTGTCACCGATGACAGTTTGACATGCGAGGATCTGCTGCAGTACGGGGTTGGCCGTTTCAGAGACCGCTTACTACAGCCAGTGAAAATACTCGAGTGCAAGCGTTTGCACTCAGTAGTAGTTGCGGGGGATGGTTCAAAAACGTACCCCCAATCAAACTCTTATCGGTTGACCTTCGCTGGTACCGCTTTGCCAAATTACGTCCTCTTGCACAAGGTTCGTCTGCCTGTGCGTCTGTTTGTGCCGCGGGTCATGAATTGCACAAAGTGTAAACAATTGGGTCACACAGCCACCCATTGTAGCAATAAGGCCCGCTGTGGAAAATGCGGGGAGAATCATCTAGATGATTCGTGCAGTAAGCAAGCCGAAAAGTGTCCTTACTGTGCGGAGAGTCTGCATGATATCTCGGCATGTCCCGCGTACAAACTACGCGGGGATAAACTAAAACGTTCCCTTGCTGGACGATCCGAACGTTCTTTCGCAGAAATGCTAAAGAAAGCTACACCACCAACCTCAACAAACATCTATGCTCACTTGCCTCCTAACGAGGGCGAGGCTGATGACCCACAAGAGGGAACATCTACTAGGGCGCCTAGAAGTTATAGGAAGAGGAGGAACATTTCCTCTCCTAAAGTTCGTTGTAAAGGCCAGAAGGTATCCCTTGACGGGACTCAGAAAGTCACATCTATTGGAAGTGTTGCAACCAAACCGAAGCAATTAGTTCCTGGTCTCGGAGGATTAAACTCAGAGAAGGAGTTCCCAGCACTTCCCGGAACATCAAAAATCCCAAGTGTTCCTCTGTTTCAGTTCGAGAATAATCGCGGCACTGGAATTATCAAACTCTCGGACATAGTGGACTGGATAATAAAAACTTTCAATATAACTGATCCTATTAAAAATCTTATGTTAGCTTTTCTCCCTACAGTAAGAACATTTTTGAAGCAGTTGACTGCTAAATGGCCCCTCCTTTCAGCGATTGTATCCTTCGATGGCTAACTCATCGAACGAGGTCACGGATTTGATCACTGTTCTACAGTGGAATTGCAGAAGTATCATCCCGAAAATCGATTCCTTCAAAATTTTAATAAATAATTTGAGTTGCGATGCATTTGCATTATGTGAAACTTGGTTAACTTCCGACATAGATCTCAACTTCCACGACTTTAATATTATTCGCCTGGATCGAGACACCCCCTATGGAGGAGTGCTTTTGGGGATCAAAAAGCGCTATTCCTTCTACAGAATTAACCTTCCCTCGATAACAGGTATTGAAGTTGTCGCTTGTCAAGTAACAACCAAAGGCAAAGATCTTTGCATAGCTTCCATATATATTCCCCCCAACACCGCGATTGGGCATCGCCGGCTACATGACATCATAGAATCCCTGCCAGCACCGCGACTAGTTTTAGGCGACTTTAACTCTCACGGTACGGAATGGGGTTGCCTTTATGATGATAACCGTTCCTCTTTAATTCACAATATTTGCGACAACTTCAACATGACAATTCTAAACACGGGTGAAATGACACGGATTCCTCCCCCACCTGCGCGCCCAAGCGCATTAGATTTATCCCTTTGCTCGACCTCGCTAAAGTTAGAATGCGCGTGGAAGGTAATCCCTGATCCCCACGGTAGCGACCATCTGCCGATCGTAGTCTCAATCAATAACGGCTCAAGGCCATTGGAAACAATCAATATTTCGTATGACCTCACACGAAATATCGATTGCAAGAGCTATTCTGCCGCGATATCCGACAACATCGAATCTACTCAAGAACTTCCTCCGGAGGAAGAGTACAGCTTTTTGGCTGGCTTGATTCTCGACAGCGCGAATCAAGCTCAGACTAAGCCAGTACCCGGCGCGAACATACAAAAACGTTCTCCCAATCCCTGGTGGGACAAAGAGTGCTCAGACGTGTACGCAGAGAAGGCCGCCGCGTTTAAGACCTTCCGGAACGACGGGTTACCCGCTAGTTTTCGACAGTACGCGACGTTAGACAAGCGAATGAAGAGTTTGATGAAAGCCAAAAAACGCGGTTATTGGCGCCGGTTCGTCGACGGATTAACGAGAGAAACATCGATGAGCACTCTTTGGGGAACAGCCCGACGTATGCGAAATCGAAACAGTACTAATGAGAGCGTGGAATATTCAAACCGTTGGATATTCGATTTCGCCAAGAAGGTTTGTCCGGATTCCGCCCCGGCACAGAAGATCTACCGCGCCGTGTCCCGTGACGATAACGCGAACGAAACACCTTTTTCGATGGTGGAGTTCTCACTTGCTCTCTTGTCGTGTAACAATAAAGCTCCAGGGCCAGACAGAATCAAATTCAACTTGTTGAAGAATCTGCCAGACTCTGCCAAGAGACGCTTGTTGAACCTATTTAATAAGTTTCTTGAGGCTAACATTGTCCCACACGATTGGAGGCAAGTGAAGGTCATCGCCATCCAAAAACCAGGAAAACCAGCCTCCGACCACAATTCGTATCGACCGATCGCAATGCTATCTTGTATCCGGAAGTTGTTCGAGAAAATGATCCTATCCCGCCTCGACAATTGGGTCGAAGCAAATGGCTTACTGTCAGATACACAGTTTGGCTTTCGCAAAGGCAAAGGGACGAACGATTGTCTTGCGTTGCTCTCAACCGAAATTCAAATGGCCTATGCTAGTAAAGAGCAGATGGCATCAGTGTTCCTAGATATAAAGGGGGCTTTTGATTCAGTTTCTATCAACATTCTTTCAGAGAAGCTGCACCAGCATGGTCTTTCAGCGACTTTAAACAACTTTTTACTAAACTTGTTGTCGGAAAAGCACATGCATTTTTCGCATGGTGACTTATCGACATCACGATTTAGCTACATGGGTCTTCCCCAGGGCTCATGTCTAAGCCCCGTGTTATACAATTTCTACGTCAACGACATTGATGAATGTCTTGACAATTCCTGCACGTTAAGACAACTTGCAGATGATGGCGTGGTGTCTGTTACGGGACCCAAAGCTGTCGATCTACAAGGACCATTACAGAATACCTTGGACAATTTGTCTGCATGGGCTATTAAGCTGGGTATCGAATTCTCCACGGAGAAAACTGAGCTAGTTGTATTTTCTAGGAAGCGTGAACCAGCACAACTACAGCTTCTATTAATGGGTCAAACTATCGCTCAGGTCTTCACAGTAAAATATCTAGGGGTCTGGTTCGACTCGAAAGGTACTTGGGGATGCCATATTCGGTATCTGAAACAGAAATGCCAACAAAGGATCAACTTTCTTCGTACAATAACCGGAACGTGGTGGGGTGCCCACCCAGGAGACCTAATTAGGTTGTATCAAACAACGATACTGTCGGTACTGGAATACGGATGCTTCTGCTTTCGATCCGCCGCGAACATACATTTCATCAAACTCGAAAGAATTCAGTATCGTTGTTTGCGTATCGCCTTAGGGTGCATGCAGTCGACCCATACGATGAGTCTCGAAGTCCTGTCGGGCGTTCTCCCGCTGAAAAATCGATTTTGGGAACTCTCATATCGATTGCTCATTCGATGCGATATCTTGAACCCGTTGGTGATTGAAAATTTCGAAAGGCTTGTTGAGCTCAATTCTCAGACCCGTTTTATGTCCCTGTACTTTGACTACATGGCGCAAAATATTAATCCTTCTTCTTACAATCCCAACCGTGTGCATTTCATAAATACTTCTGAATCTACTGTTTTCTTCGACACATCCATGAAAGATGAGATTATTGGAATTCCGGACCATATACGCCCACAAGTGGTTCCAAATATTTTTTATAATAAATTCCGAGAAGTCGACTGTTCTAAGATGTTTTATACTGACGGATCAAACCTCGAAGGGTCCACTGGCTTCGGTATTTTCAATCAAAAGTTCACCGCCTCCTACAAACTCAGTGACCCTGCTTCAGTTTACGCCGCAGAACTAGCTGCTATTCAGTATACCCTTGGAGTCATTGACACATTACCCGCAGACCATTACTTCATCGTCTCGGATAGTCTGAGTTCTATTGACGCTATTCGCTCGATGAAACACGGAAAGCATTCCTCGTATTTTTTGGGGAAAATACGGGAGCTACTGAGTGCTTTATCTGACAAATCTTTCCAGATTACCTTGGTGTGGGTCCCTTCTCATTGCTCCATTCCGGGCAATGAGAAGGCGGACTCCTTAGCTAAGGTGGGTGCCATTGAAGGTGACGTTTTTGAAAGACCAATTTGCTTCCACGAATTTTTCAGTATTACTCATCAGAGAACCCTCGAAAGTTGGCAAACCTCGTGGAGCAATGGGGAGCTAGGAAGGTGGCTACATTCGATAGTCCCTAAGGTATCGACGAAACCTTGGTTCAAGGGGATGGATGTGGGTCGTGACTTCATTCGTGTGATGTCCCGACTCATGGCGAACCATTACACGCTGGATGCACATCTCCGACGTATTGGGCTCGTGGAGAGTGGTATCTGCGCTTGTGGCGACGGTTATCACGATATAGAGCACATAGTCTGGGCGTGCACCGAGTACAGTTCCGCCAGGTCTCGGCTTATGGACACCCTCCGGGCCCGAGGAAGACCACCCAACGTCCCGGTTCGAGATGTGTTGGCAAGCCGCGATGTCCTCTATATGTCCCTTATATACACCTTCATAAAAACCATCAATATCCAACTTTAACTGCCCCTTTTTCCTTATCATTCTCAGAAGCGCTCTCTTCCACCTGTACCATACACCCACGATGGTTTGAAGCGACTCCAAGGCGACACAAAACACCCCTGTCGAATGAGCCAACAAACACGGGACCTAAAGCACGAACATCACACGCACAACTCGAAATGTAGCCGATCAACATCTGAGCCGCACTACGAAATCGTCTGGAGAAACCCCTGCCATCTCGAGAACGACCACCCGGCGTCCCAGTACATGATTCTTCCTGATGAAGACCACCCTGATTCTATAATCCATCCGTTGATCTCCCGAAGTCTGAAACTGAAATAATGTTCTCCCCCTGCCATGTTTGTCCACCCTACTTCCCCTGACTCTTATACACAGAAGTAACACCCCTTCCCCCCCCCCAAATATCTTCATGAAGCATTTAGCTCTTCTTGCCTTTTCTAGTTTTAACTATTATATTATATGATCTCGTTGAAAATGCCCAACTCTACTACCACATAAAATAACTCTAATTAATGTCTCCGAATCTTTACAAAATTTAATCACGCCCTCTAATTATTTCTACTTTTAAGATAGTCGTATAAATTTTCCCCCTTAGTTAAACATTATTTGCTCCAATAATCTCATTGCTAAAAATGTCAAACCATATTGCCATAAAAACTAAATGACCCCCTAATCTTACGAAAATTATATTACCCCCTTGTGTATATGTATAGCTAATCAATATGTAATCCCCTAGTTTTAAGTAATTTAAAATGTAAAACAAAACAAAATTGGCACCTTTAAGCTAACGCAAACTTGCCTTATCAAATAAACGAATTGGAAAAAAAAAAAAATAGAGCTCACCCATCAATATAAGGCCGTGCGGTGTCCGGCGGGCTAAAATCTTTTTGCACTATTTCAGGAAAGAATAGCACCACTGGGAACCTGCTCCCATGTCGTAAGAGGCGACCAACAACATGCCAGGATTTCCTAGGTATTGCTACGTACCGAAGATTTAATCTGAACGGACCTTAAGGTTTTGCACCATAGCCTTTATCCATTCTGTATTGAGTAAATCACTAACATATAGTCACCTTTCCTGATTCGCTATTCCGGATTGTGTGCCAACGTTTTAGGTTTCTTCTGGTGGTTGTACAAATGTCGTAAAGAATGAAGTCTAATTCTACACCAAGTAACAATATATATTAATATACTGGCTCTTGCACGCCAAGGTATAACTTTCAAAGCTTTGGTTTAAAAACCGTAAAAACAAACTTTCATGCAGTAAATTTATTGAATTGGCCTAAGGTGAAGCTGTCGATTTGCACAAAAAGTTCATTGCGTGGCAAGCGAACTGTAGATGTGTCAAAATAAGGCAGTTTTTTTTATTAAATCTGGAACCGTCTACCGACAAATCTACATTAACCTTCAAAAATGACTTCGTGAGGTCTCATGAAGGCCTGACACTAGCTTTGTACTACTTTTACTTTCCTAAACAGTGGTAAACACTCCAGAACTTCACTCTGTCAGAAAATGTAGGACCATCAGAAGCCAAAACTTCGTAAAATCGCACTCCTGGCCTTTTTTTCAGAATTATCCAGTGCAGTACTCATCGTTGCTCTTTCGGGTTTGAACCGCTCATATGGTCATTCAGGTCATTCAAGTCATTCCAGTCATTCCAGTCATTCCAGTCATTCCAGTCATTCCAGTCATTCCAGTCATTCCAGTCATTCCAGTCATTCCAGTCATTCCAGTCATTCCAGTCATTCCAGTCATTCCAGTCATTCCAGTCATTCCAGTCATTCCAGTCATTCCAGTGATTCAATTCAATTCAATTCATTCAATTCAATTCAATTCATTCAATTTATTCAATACATTTGATTCATTTGATTCATTTGATTCATTTGATTCATTTGATTCATTTGATTCATTTGATTCATTTGATTCATTTGATTCATTTGATTCATTGGATTCATTGGATTCATTGGATTCATTGATTCATTTGATGCATTTGATTCATTTGATTCATTGGATTCATTTGATTAATTTGATTCATTTGATTCATTCGATTCATTTGATCTATTTGATCTATTTGATTCATTTGATTCATTTGATTCATTTGGTTCATTTGGTTCATTTGATTCATTTGATTCATTTGATTTATTTGATTCATTTGATTCATTTGATTCATTTGATTCATTTGGTTCATTTGGTTCATTTGATTCATTTGATTCATTTGATTCAATTGATTCATTTGATTCATTTGATTCATTTGATTCATTTGATTCATTTGATTCATTTGATTCATTTGATTCATTTGATTCATTTGATTCATTTGATTCATTTGATTCATTTGATTCATTTGATTCATTTGATTCATTTGATTCATTTGATTCATTTGATTCATTTGATTCATTTGATTCATTTGATTCATTTGATTCATTTGATTCATTTGATGCATTTGATTCATTTGATTCATTGGATTCATTTGATTCATTTGATCTATTTGATCTATTTGATTCATTTGATTCATTTGATTTATTTGATTCATTGGATTCATTGGATTCATTGGATTCATTGGATTCATTGGATTCATTGGATTCATTGGATTCATTGGATTCATTGGATTCATTGGATTCATTGGATTCATTGGATTCATTGGATTCATTGGATTCATTGGATTCATTGGATTCATTGGATTCATTGGATTCATTGGATTCATTGGATTCATTGGATTCATTGGATTCATTGGATTCATTGGATTCATTGGATTCATTGGATTCATTGGATTCATTGGATTCATTGGATTCGTTGGATTCATTGGATTCATTGGATTCATTGGATTCATTGGATTCATTGGATTCATTGGATTCATTGTATTCATTGGATTCATTGGATTCATTGGATTCATTGGATTCATTGGATTCATTGGATTCATTGGATTCATTGGATTCATTGGATTCATTGGATTCATTGGATTCATTGGATTCATTGGATTCATTGGATTCATTGGATTCATTGGATTCATTGGATTCATTGGATTCATTGGATTCATTGGATTCATTGGATTCATTGGATTCATTGGATTCATTGGATTCATTGGATTCATTGGATTCATTGGATTCATTGGATTCATTGGATTCATTGGATTCATTGGATTCATTGGATTCATTGGATTCATTGGATTCATTGGTTTCATTGGATTCATTGGATTCATTGGATTCATTGGATTCATTGGATTCATTGGATGCATTGGATTCATTGGATTCATTGGATTCATTGGATTCATTGGATTCATTGGATTCATTGGATTCATTGGATTCATTGGATTCATTGGATTCATTGGATTCATTGGATGCATTGGATTCATTGGATTCATTGGATTCATTGGATTCATTGGATTCATTGGATTCATTTGATTCATTTGATTCATTTGATTCATTTTATTAATTTTTTTAGATTTTTTCATTTCATTCATATTATTTATTTTATTTAATTTATTCATTTTATCCATGTTATTCATTTCATACACTGCACAGTGGTCCAGGAAGCGAAATTAGCGGGAAACAATTGTTAACGCATTCATCTTTAGGTTTAGAGATTTGGTGTCTTAGAAACATTTATTGTGCGTGACAAACTGCATCTTTTGGCTGAAACGGTTTTAGGGTGGCCCTTAAAATGTCAAAGTTGTAGACATTATCTCAAATTATAGTTCAGAGAGAATGATACTTTCTTCTGCAATATTCTAGAACAATCAATTCTGAGCAACTTTGTTGAAGATACTAAATTTGTATCTCAAACCGTTTTCATTTTATAGTGAGTTCCATATCATAACTTAGGGTGTCTCTCAAAAAAGCAGTTTTCTACGTATAGTTTTTTAATATGATTTTTCTCACAAAAGTACTCTTCAGTGTACTTTTAGAGCATAATTAGAGGCAACTTTTGCTGAAGAAAGAAAATTTTTATCTTGTCTGGTTCAAAAGTTATACTTAATTTTCACTAAAAAATACGCTCTTTTCAAATATCGATATCTCAAAAGGGGGCAAACGAAAATTGATAATTTTGATTGCATTTGAAAGGCTGTACTTTTGCCTACAATATATTGAAAAATTGGAGAACGCTTTTTTGTCTTTCTCAAATAAATCAAATTTAAGTAAAAGCATTTTTGCGTATAATCCAACAGCGCTCATATGAAAAAAATATTTGTTTTACGCGGATTCTGTGAATTCTTGTCAAGACTTTTCAAGGATCACATACACTTGCAGGTTTTTCATATTGCAAATAGAGTGATGACCTTATTTTGGGCTCACTCGTTAGGGTGGCGCACTCTATCATTAATTGCTCGATCTATGTACAATCGTTGAAATGCATATGGGTCATTCCATGCGAAGTGATCAAGGCACGTGTAATCGACCTCCACGGATTTGAACAAAATTTAGAGGAATTGTTCATCTAGGGCCAATATATAAAAACCCAAATTTGTGTGACAATTGAATCACTCCTCGGGTCATGGTAGCACCCCCCGTTTGGCAAATTGCCAAAACCCTTGATTTTCTTTTGATCATATCTCCGGTTCTATTTACTCTAGAATCAAACCACAAGATGGCTTTTGAAGAAAATTGTTCAAGGAGTCTATAAAAAATATTATTTTTTGCAGACAGTGTTGCCAACTATACAATTTTTACAGTTAAATATTAAAAGTTTTTTTTCTCAAAACATATTTTAATTTTGAAAATTTTAATGCCATCGCCTTCCTCAGACATTTTTACATAAAAAACACTTATTATCCCAATATAATATGAGCGCATCCTGAGATACACCGTTTTGAAGAGAAAAAACCGCAATTTCCCATATAAAATCGCAAGCGCGCAACACTATAAAACCAACTTGAGTATTCTGAGTTCAAACATAATTTTTCGTGAAGTAGACGAGAAATGATGAAAAACTACGTATTTGGTTTGCTTCTAGCAGATCAGGGTCGATTTTTATGACAGTTTGAAGATTTTCTCAATTTTGGCCAATAAAAATGGATTTTTATATGATAAAATCGGAGTTTTTCCCTTCAAAACGGTATATCTCAGGATGCGCTTATATTATATTGGGACGATAAGTGTTTTTTATGTAAAAATGTCTGAGGAACGCGATGGCATTAAAATTTTCAAAATTAAAATATGCGTATTGAGAGAAAAATTAACTTTTAATATTTAACTGAAAAAAATGCATAGTTGGCAACACTGTCGGCAAAAAATAATATTTTTTATAGACTCCTTGAACAATTTTCTTCAAAAGCCATCTTGTGGTTTGATTCTAGAGTAAATAGAACCGGAGATATGATCAAAAGAAAATCAAGGGTTTTGGCAATTTTCCAAAACGGGGGGTGCTCCCATGACCCGAGGGGTGGTTCAATTGACACAAAAATTTGAGTTTTTATATATTGGCTCTAGATGAACAATTCCTCCAATTTTTGTTCAAATCCGTGAAGGTCGATTTCAAGTTTGCATCTTTTTTTGATCATTTCGCGTGGAATGACCCATATAAATTATGATCAATGCGTTAGGGTCAATATATTGGCTTTATTCCTGAAAACCAGAATATTAAATAACTTGTATACGAATGCAATAGAAACTAGAATCGCTTTCCTCTTACTTCCACCCTACCATACCACCAACAAACATAATGGAGCTATCGTAAAAAGATGCAAATATACACTAAAGTCTTTTTAGGCGGTTTTTTATGCGCGCATCCCCTACATAAAGAAGCCTAAGTGTACAGTATGTAAAATAATTAAAGACACTCTCATTCTTTTCTATTTAATCCCATTACCACTACTACTAGTATTACTGATACTGCTACCCGCTGAAACCGTTCCTGCAAATGAACGAAATCGATTGTAAATATGTGTAGATTTTGGGAAATCTTGGCAATAATTCAAAGCAAATTATAGGTCAAGTCATTGGTGATTGGTGGTCTTTACCCTATCTGCATTAGGAAAAGCCTGCAAATGTATGTGACCCTTGAAAAGTCTTTATAAGAATTCACAGAATCAGCGTAAAACAAATATTTTTTTAATATGAGCGCTGTAGGATTATACGCAAAAATGCTTTTACTTAAATTTGATTTATTTGAGAAAGACAAAAAAGCGTTCTCCAATTTTTCAATATATTGTAGGCAAAAGTACAGCCTTTCAAATGCAATCAAAATTATCAATTTTTGTTTGCCCCCTTTTGAGATATCGACATTTGAAAAGAGCGTATTTTTAAATAAAAATTAAGTATAATTTTTGAACCAGACAAGATAAAATTTTTCTTTCTTCGGCAAAAGTTGCCTCTAATCATGCTCTAAAAGTACACTGAAGGATACTTTTGTGAGAAAAATCATATTAAAAAACTGTGCGGAGAAAACTGCTTTTTTGAGAGACACCCTAAGTTATGATATAAAATGAAAACGGTTTGAGATACAAATTTAGTATCTTCAACAAAGTTGCTCAGAATTGATTGTTCTAGAATATTGCAGAAGAAAGTATCATTCTCTCTGAACTATAATTTGAGATAATGTCTACAACTTTGACATTTTAAGGGCCACCCTAAAACCGTTTCAGCCAAAAGATGCAGTTTGTCACGCACAATAAATGTTTCTAAGACACCAAATCTCTAAATCTAAAGATGAATGCGTTAGCAATTGTTTCCCGCTATTTTCGCTTCCTGGACCACTGTGCACTGTGTTCATTTGATTCATTTTATCCATTTAATTCATTTTGCCAGTTCGTACATTCAGTAATCTCATTTTATTTATCCTGTTCTTACATTACTTTTATTTATTTCATCCAATTTGTTCATTTGATTCAACTTAGTTTAATCTAGTAGTTTTGTAACTTTTTTAAGATTGCGTAATTTGTTATTCAATGGGCCGAACCAATTTGATTTATTTATTAACTTCATTTATATTAATCATTCTGTTCATTTTATAATTTTTAGAACATTTTCATTTTTTTGCTTCATTAGTTTTTTAATTTCAATTGCTTAATGATTTTATTCTAATTAGTTCAGTTTATTCGATGTTATATTCCTGCAGAGCTCGAAACTGTGTTCATCCCACCTCTAGTTGGGTGCCTACGTCGTATGTGTTTTGCAAACTAATGGAAGATCCTTCAGTGGTATGGATGAGATATGTCTCATCTCAATGCACAGTGGTCCAGACTGCAAATTTAGCAGGAATTTTGAGATTTTACTAAAACCAAACAACATAACCTTATAATGTCTTTGGAGAAGTTTTCGTAGTTTTAATTTTATCAAGATCAAAGATTTAAAATAATCTTCAAGTTGTCCAACGGGTACTTTAGTGTAAAATAGAACCTACAAAAGTAATTGAAATAAAACCTTTTTTTTAAGGAACACCCTAATGCTTACATTTGGATTTCTCGTGCAATGGAACGTATAAAAGCTGCTAGAGTTTGCATGACTGCGGCAAATTTCATCGAAGACAGTCAAGCTTTATCTTGAACTGTCGAAACGTTCTATTTCAAATCATGCTAAAATTTGAGCCACCCTTGCTTCTGTTTAAACAAAAAGAAGGGCCTTGAAAAGAACAACAACTTTGTTAAACATAGTGTAAGGCTAAGTCACTTAATTTTAGCAAAAAGTTAAAATTCCTGCTAAATTCACATTCTGGAGCACTGTGCAATGCTAGGTGGATTGAGTCGGCCAAAATGGCTTATTTGGCCAAATGACCTATTTGGCTAACTAAGATTCGGGAGAACAGCATTTGTCTAAATGACCTATTCGGCTAAATTGACATTCTACCAACCGGCATTCAGTCAAATGGATTTCAGTCAATTGACCTGGAGCCGTTTCAGTTTTCATGATACAGTGCACTGCTTTGGTGCCGATGAGTGCCCAAACAAGTAATTAAGCAACAAATTACAGGAATTATCTATGGGAATCAGTTCCGGTTCAGCCCAGATTTGTCGTATCCATCACTCATCGTGTTTACTTTTATAAAGAATTGATTACCGTTTGGACCAGCAATAATTTCAATCAATCATCACCCTCACTCTTCGACGCCTAATGAGCTGGTTCGCTCACTGATTGAATTCCGATGTGAACTTTCGCCTTTTATCGCTCACTGAATCTTATCCACTTCGTTCCATTCAGTGCTAAACCGCAAGGGCAACGTGTTGAATGAACGGATCTTCCGCTAATCTCTCACCAAGCCTACGCACAATCCAACGAGAAACCCATCACCTGTGGAGTGTCAGACGGACAGACAGGCAGACAGCAGCTGCCGGTACTTGAGGCAGGATTTTTTTTGGTTTCTCGGTAACGCGTGGCCAGGAAAGCGATTATTTAACAATTTATCATTCGAGGTCGAGTAATGGTGGTGATTGCGACGGGCGGGGGCAAAGCGTAGGCTGAAGATAATCAAATTTGTTATCAGAACGATTAGGACTACGTGATGGTTTAGTGGTGGTTCTGATGAGCTAAGGAAAATTTAAGCCTTTACGAAAAGGGATCTGACTCGATTGCCATTGAAGCGGGGAGCGGAACGGTGTAGTCCTTTCTGTTTCCGTATTTCAAAGTGATAGAGGTTTGATGTATGGATTTCTAACCTGTTAATTGAATTCTGATTGTAACGGATACTCAATTTTCACGCAATGTGTTTAAAAATTGCTTATTATTTGAACGATAATTTCTCATAATTTGATGTAATCTATCTCTTTGCATTTTAATGTCTAATTTTGGCCAAGCATAACCGAGTCAGCTCCCTGTTAAATTTAAACTGGATTTTTCCAGCCACCGTTATTGGAGCACGATTATTTGCTATCACTGTCACACTCAAATTTCACTTAAATGGTTAATTTCCCATTAAAAGAATATCAACGGTGGTACCGATTCCCAGGCGGAATATCGTTTCTCAACGCAACAGCTGTCAAACGACGTTCGGTTGGTTTTTGCGTTCCGCATCTGGCAACCGTTCGAAAAAGTTTCCGCCATGCCATTTCACCGTCGGTAGCAAAAAGTGAAATTCGACATCCCGTAGCAGGTTTCAGGTGCTCGGTTCCCGGTGTATTTCCTTCGCTTTCATCTGCCCTAATGAGGCGATATTTCGATGTGAATTTCTGTTCCCAGCTCTGCTGTTATAGCAAAAACAAGTTCAGTCGAGCTTTGATGAGAGCACTCGGTGCGCGGAAAAACTTGTGCACGGAAAAAAAATCCGTTTATGAATTCATGAAAAGGATGACGACTTTGTGAATTAAACGATGTACGAAAACCGTGACCACGTTCTTGAAATTGTGGATAATAAACTATTGCCATTGAGTTTGCAGTGGAGTCTAATAAAAATCTACCTTGGCATCGAAGGGCAAAAAGAGATGAACAGTAGCATTTTATTCATGCTAATCGTCGACAGGTTTTCACTGGTGATCTTACGTGGCTTCCTTTTGTCGGTTCACATGGTCAAGAGGGACAAGTCTGTCTTTGCTAGGAGACATATTGGTAGATTTGAGTGATTCGTAGTTATGATGCCTAAGCTCGACTCCTGTCAGCAGAAGACAAAAGATTAGCCCGTAAAATTTTAAGTCTGTTTCTAATGACCCTGCCACTTCTAGTTTTCCGATATGTATATTTCACATTCTTGCTCTCACTTGAGTACTATGGCTTTAAATTTTCATAACTTTCTCTACTCAGAAATCTCTAGCTAATTGATTGTCGTCAAAAAGTAAAAAAAAAATTGGCAACATATTAGCCGAAATAAAAAACCAAAAAACGTTTTGAACAATAGTGGATTTCTGGTCGTTTCTGCGACCAAGCGATGTGCAGTGTTTTCGTTGAATTTGGATTTTTTTGTTTTCACTTGAAAGTTTCAGGATTTTTCCGCATGGTGGCGGTAGTGAGCCATACAATTTAAATAGAATGCTCCTATCTGTACAATGGTAAGAGATGGAGCATTTATACGTTGTACAAAGTTGTAGGTTACTAAAAAATATTTTCGTTACTCATTCGCAAAATATAAAATTAGGTCACATGGTGGCAGCAGTGAACCAAACTAAGGTAATACTAGGGCATCACAATTTTTAAATCTTGAAGTACCCCTCTCCCTTCATATTGTGACACATGTCAAAGTAAGCTCAGACGCCGAATTTCACATAATTTGGACAATTTTAGACCCCCGCCTAGTTCGCTTGAAATTTTTGACTTTGATACAATAGGAAAACATGAGGAAAAAGTATAATAAATGCTATAACTTTTGAAGTAGCACTCGGGAAATTACAGTTTATAGCTTTATTTAAAGAAAGCATTTCAATGAAAATTTTCCGTTACACCAAAAATACCGGAAGTTGGAGTTTTGGGACGTTATGTCCTAATCGCAAATACAATGGTTGTCCCGAACAGGTTTTTTTTTGCGGCATCGTTTCGCCTGCCAATAAAGCAAAACTTTAATTCTTTTCGGTCTTTATTGTCAGCAGAATGGTATGGATGTTAGGCAACACGCCATCCTGGGCAATGGTCACGCCGGAGAGCGATTTGTTAAATTCTGTCATTTCGATAGCTGCAGCTGACGGGGTATAATCCTAATCTTTTTGTTTCCATGGGCTGCGTTTCCTACAAGAGTCCAATATTTCGGCGGCACGATATACCATTGCGGCCGCATGCGACCCCCGGTTCTGTACTCGGTTCAGCTTACGATCGAAGACCAATGGGCAGGCCATCGAATGAAATCATTATACTTCCATCGTCAAAGAGGTAGAGCTTCGAACAGAAACTGTTCAAGATTTGCGGCTCGGTGCATGTAATTAGAGGGATCCAACCAGGAATGAGCTTCTTTCGACCCGTCGGATATAAAAATAATAGTTGATTAAGGAAAACATTTTCAAATTTAATTCTTGGTTGATGCTTCGATGGCGCTGATAGGGGCTAATTTGTTTTCCAAAGAAAATGTTCTATGGTTGGGAGATTTTTGTTCCAACTGGTCCTTGTTACTAACACAGAGCTGTACAAATTAACTTTTACAGTCAGTAAACGGAGCCGACTGAATCCCAATAACCACCTTCTCTCCCGATGTTGAAATGTAGTCTTCGGCCATTCAACAAGGTTGACTAATAGAATCCCACTATGATCACAATTATTTTTGTTCAAGATTTGCGGCTCGGGTGTTTTAAGTTTGGTTTTTCGTTGTATATGCATATGTTGTATATGTTGTATAACACCGATATGAGCTGAAATTTTTTAGCATTTCCCAGTAGTTTTCGAAAGATTTTTCAACACAGTTATTCGTTATAAATGCAAAATGTTCATACATACTCAAAAATTTTATAAACTTTTTTAAACTCAGTACTTTGGAATGGTAAAGGGCGAACACGAAATTATTGCGACACATTCAACAGGGCATAACTTTTTTACCATTGGGTAAAAATCAACCAAATTTTGTACACTTTCTCATTGATGTGTATTGTTTACATGCTGTCAAACTCGAAGTCGTGTTTTTCGATTCAACGAAAATGGAGGTGAACCAACGCGAGTCGAGAGAACAAATTGTTTCCAAACACCTGAAATTTCCTGACCTGTCGCACCGGCAGTTGGGAAAAATGTTGAACATTCACCATTCAACCGTCTCCAGAGTGTTGAGGCGGTTCCAGGAGCGGTTGACGTTGGACCACAGCAAAGGAGCTGGAAGAAAACCGGGACCGGAGAACAAAAAGACGGAGGGAAAGGTGAAGCGGATGATTAAAGCAAATCCCAAAGTCTCAAGCCGTGATTTGGCTAAAAAGATCGGCATGTCGCAGAGCTACGTCCAGAATGCAAAGAAGAGAGCTGGACTACATAATACAAGGTACAGAACTTCCCAAACCGCGATGAGCGACAACAATCGACGGCTAAAACTCGGGCACGGAAGCTCTACGAGAAGATGCTGACAAAATATGGCTGCTGTGTGATGGACGACGAAACGTATATAAAAGCCGATTTTAAGCATTTCATTTCATTTTTTTCCGGGGTTGGAGTTTTTCACCGGCAAGAGCAAGTTCTATGTGGACGACAAATTTAAGAAGAAGAAAATGCGGACTGAGGAGTGAGCCTTTCGTGACAAAGGGCACAGTAAATAGCGAGATCTACAAATCTGAGTGCCTGGAAAAGCGCCTTTTGTCGTTCTCGCAGCAGCACAACGAAGCTCCGCTATTTTGGCCAGATTTGGCATCATGCCACTATTCTAAAAGTGTCCTGCAGTGGTATGAGGCCAATTCTGTCCATTTTGTTCCAAAGGACATGAATCCGCCAAACTGTCCGGAGCTGCGCCCGGTGGAGCAGTACTGGGCAATGATGAAGCGGGAACTTCGGAAGAGCAAGAAAACAGTCAAAGACGAGAAGGACATGTTAAGAAAATGGAAAAAAACTGAGAAACTGGTACCGGATGACACTGTAAAGACTTTGATGGAGGGCATCAAGCGAAAATGCGTTCAATTTTACACTCAAGGCTCCATCGATTAACTTTTCTTTTGATTTTTGAAGTAAATATATGTATAAAACTACCCTAAAATTTTGGTTTGATTTTAAACATTATAAGAAAATTGGCATGACATTTACGGTGTCGCAATAATTTCGTGTTCGCCCTTTAGTCCGTGTTTCTATGATCTCATATGGACTACCATTCCAAAGTATTGATTTGTATTGGCAAGTTTGGAAGTTATGTGTGGTACCAGATACGACGAAAAATTCACTATCCGGCATTCAAATGACCCTAGTATCTTTTGCCTACTACCAAAATATCAGTTCCATACTCCTACCATCAATATCAACTGAGTTGGGTTCGCAGCCCATGGCACGTCTCTAGACGACCAACGAGCACCGACGGTAATAACATACACCACATCTCTGTGGTGATAACGAGCAACATTTGGGATGAAACGCAGCTGGTTCAGTCTCTACTGCGTGTGCGATCGGCAAGCGCCGGCAGCATTGTTTCAGCTCTCGCAGGAGATTGTTATTGTTTAAAAGTCAAACTGTAAAAGAAAACCACAGTAAACACCAAAGAGGCGAATAACTGGGACTCTGCCAAAGGCGGCGAAAGACTACGATACGGTCCTGATGGTCCAAAATAAACAACGGACAAGGCAAAGACTTCAAATTTCGCAAAAACTGTAAAAATTATTGCAAACTTTTTCCGCTCATTTTCCCAGTTTTATAGAAACACAAGGGGAAGAGATATGTGGTCATTGGCGGTAAATCAAGCCACATCTTTAAAGCAGTAGCAAAGATAGTGGAGTATGCTAGATCAATTATCATGGAAATCGAAGTCTTCTCGATGCTGGAAGGAGTTTCGCAATATCATAAAGTTGCCGGTTCCCAACCTAGCCCCGACCAGTCCTGCATTAAGGTGAATCTTTGATTGAAATGTCATGTGAGATTTCTGGTGTTCCTGGAAGCATTGGAAACTCCTTATAAGACCAGGTGCTGTTTGCGTCTTCTCTTTGGCAGAGTTTCCTTTTGTTGGTATATTTGGCGACATGAGTTTGAAGGGACACACCATTTTGTCTCGTCCAGTGTTAATGTCTCGTTAGGTGTGTGTCTTTGAAACAGCCATTCCTGTGCTTCAGTGGATTTCCCTATGCAAAATTTGAGGTTAACCGGAAAAAAAATGTCATGAAGCGTCGAGTTTTGCTGTAATGTTGCAAAAAATGCCTTTCTGGAACATGGAACATGATTGAATTGAGATGGAAATTGAGTTTGGAAATGCAACATAATTTGTTTTTAATACGAATGTCTACGATCAAAAACCATGAAATGTCGAAATCTTGGTCAAATCCCAGTTTAGAAATGATAATTATTAGAGGGGCAACTTTTGCCAAAACATTTTTTTATGAGAAGATACCGGATCCGTCGTTTCAATCATTTCTAAGACATTTGGCATCAAAAATAAATTAAAAGCTGTCTTCTTAAATCCCAGTCTTAGCTCAAATCCAAAATGTTTCAAGTTCCATGAATATATCTTCAAAAAAATTTTTTTCCAGGATGACAGTTGATCTCGACTTCTCATGAGTATTCTAAGTCTTTTGCTTTTTCTCACTGGTCAAAATTTTTACACTTTGGCTGTTTTGTGCGATCTCTTAATCATGTTCGATTGAGCTCAATTTTTTCATAGAGATATTTTTCGAGATGCTAATGCTTTAGAAGTATGTACGGTTATTAAATTTGATGGTCACCTGTTGCCCGTGCTTGCCATTGGTACTCTTATAAAAAGTCTTCTAAATAGATGCTCCCTCTCTTGCCTTCAAACATCTAGCGTCAACTGATTTCATGAATTTATCGTTCGAGATTTGTGACTAAAATTTATTTGAAATAAACGACAGTCATATACGAATGAAATAAAGAGTTTCCATCTATATAAATTATTGTTTAAAGGTTGGCCTGAAAAAGAAAGTCAAAGGAAACGCCTCGGTCAAGTGGGACAAGTCTGTCTTTACCAGGAGGCATGTTGGTGGACTTGAATGATTCGTAGTTATGCTGCCTAAGCTCGACCCCTACCAACAGAAGACAAAAGTTAGGCCTGCAGGATATTAAGCCTGTTTCTAATGACCGTGCTACTTTTAGTTTTCCGATCTGTATACTTCACACCTTGCTCTCACTTGACTACTATGACTTTACATTTTCATAACTTTCCTTACCCAGTAATCTCTAGCTAATTGAATGTCGTTAAACTGGAGTAAACACTAAAGGGGCGCTAAACAGATATTGCGCCAAGGGCACCTGAAGCCAACGCCACGGTCCTGGATCTTAGTCACGTTTTTCGTAATTTCATTTCTCGATATCGTGACATTTTATTCTAGAGCTCTCGAATTTGACACATGGAGTAATGTGACTCATGCTCATAATATCACCAGTTTTATCATGGTATTCGTAATTTCTCTTCGCCTTATTGCGATCTGCTATGTTTTTGGTTACTATCGGTATTTTTACTCGAAGTAACGTGACATTATTAACTGGATCATAAAAGTGTGACAGATTCGCGGTTTTTTGTTCTGTGAACTGTATCACGAATACAATTTGTGGCACTTAGCGCAGTTTTCGTTTTCTGTTTCTGTTTCGTAATAAATAGCGATGTTCGAGGTCCCAATAGTTTTCTTATATTTACTGCTTCTACCTATTACTAGTAGCTAGCAACAGGACATTTCATAAACAAAAATGATTTCACGAATAACGCACAAAATTTTTGAAATTGATAACATGAAAATTTCATTAAACTGAAACCTCCATTCTCGAACCAAATAGGGGGCTCGTAAATTGAATTGGTTTTTACAAAAAGTGTTCGTTATTTGGGATTTAGTTCGAAAACAAAGTTTGCCTCACATTCTTATTAAAATTCGTCGGTATATGGGTATTTTTGGAACGGGATTGACAAGCAGACGATGAAAATGAACAACTGGAATCTTTTTGAAATCCAATATGGCGACTTCCGGTTGAGTAATATTCTCGAATAATTTATCGAATTGTATCTGAAACCGAAGGTCGCCATCTTTGGATTACAAAATGACTCAAGACATCGGATTCAGTTTGGTTCGTTTGCTAGAGCCCATCGAACATATTTCATTATGAAGCTGACAAAATCGAGTTAAAAAGCTGATGAAATCCGGGAGTGATAAAATCGGGCCCATGCTCTACATGTTGGAAATGGATGCTTGGCGTCATTTAGGTCGGGCTTAATGAGTAAATGGGGAAAATTAATGTTTGGAACTTTAACAATATAGCTATTTTTGGAACGGGCATGCAGGAACTGACGAAAATCGATGAGTGACGTCATTTTAAGGACCAAGAACGGTTTCCGGTTGACCAAATTTTTTTCTAACCATATCTATATTTACTCTATAATTATCCAATTCCAAAAGTGCCTATTTTGTTCAAGTTACAGAGAATTTAAACCGGAATTTGACATCTTAGATTTCAAAATAGCCTCGAACATCGATTTTCGTCTTATACTAGTCAAACTCATTCCAGGTTATTGGGAATTTGTTACCCGGAAGTCGCCATCTTGGATTACAAAATGGCTCAAGACATCAATCTCTGTCATGCACTCGTCAACCTCATTCCGAAATACCCATATTGTTGAGGTAGTAGAGAATTTATCTAAACAGGAAGCGCCATCTTAGATTTCAACATGGCTTCAGGTAACGATTTACGTCATGTACTTGTCAAACCCCATTCCGAAAATCCCATATTATTGAGAAACAAAGTCATGGGTGCGTTTCGACTTCGTCTCATCAGAAACCGACGGTAACCCACTGTCGGAATAGATCTGTGACGTGATGTCCCGTCCGAGCAGAAGTTCTGTTTATGTCGATGAGACACTGCGAAGCCGAAACTTGTCTTGGCTTAGCAGGCCAATGCTAAAGCACTATGCTATATTCCTCCCTAAGGGGAAAAATATAGCTTCCTAATTGGGCAAGCAACAAAATTTCTTCCCACTACATCTGCTCGGACGGGACATCTCGTTTGACCAGTCGTTCGATTGAAACACAAAGTTTGTTTCCGTTTTAGGGATTTTGCGTCAAACCGGCGCTAATCTATTCCGATAATAAGTTAGTGTCGGTTTTTGACGAGACGAAGTCGAAACGCACCCATGACTTTGTTAAGTTTTGATTTGTTCTCTTTGCGTATAAAGAGTGGTTTCACCGAAAATTTCCCCCTGAGAAGAAATTTTAGTGTTTACCCAATTTTTCCTCCTTAGGGAGCAATATAGCATAGTGCATATTGTTGACGTTATAGAGAATTAATGTTAACCGGAAGTCGCCATCTAGGATTACAAAATGGCTCAAGACATCAATTTCCGTCATGCACTTGTCAACGTCACTCCAAAAATACCCATAATGTTGAGGTTATGGAAAATTTATCCAAACCGGAAGTTGTTATCTTCGATTAGAAAATGGCTAAAAACATCGATTTCCGCCATGTACTCGTCAAGGATACGTTAACTTGTATACTTGTTAACTTCTGTACTGTACGTACTCAAATTTTTTACGAACTTGGTTCGTAAAAAAGAGTTTGTTATTTCGAATTTAGTGTGTAAAAAAAGTTACGTAACCCGAATATTACGTGAAAAAAGAGTTCGGAAATGGATGCAGGAATTGGATATTTCATGAAATTGAAAATGATTAGGAATATCTTCTAAATATCACAAGCACACAAAATTGATCGTAAATCATGTACTAGGAATCATCAACCAGTTCATGAATCTATGAAATTTCATGATTTTGTGAACTATTTGACGAGCACGAATGGTAAGTCGTGACTATTATACCAGGTATCACGAACTAGTTCACGAATACATGAATAATATTTTGTGATTTTGTGAACTAAATCACGTGCACGGGTATTGGATCGTGACTAATAAATTAGGAATCATGAACCAGCTCACGAGTACATACCTAACATTTGATGATTTTGTGTACTATATCACGAGCACGAATGGTAAGTCGTGATTATTATATTAGGAATTCATGAATAATATTTCATGATTCTGTGAACTTCTGCACGAGCATGGATATGGAATCGTGAATCAAATATTAGGAATCATGAATTAGTTAATGAGAATTGAATAGATTCATAAATAAAATTCCGAGTTCCATGAAATAGTTTACAAAAAATATCCAGAATGTTTTGATTTTGTGAGCTAATGTTACTAAATCTCTGAATAACATTATGAGTCAATCTTTTTTTTTATTTTGATTATAGAGGTTTTAACCTTAGGGTCATTCGCCTCTTTTCGGGTTAGGTAAATCTCTTTTGGAAAGATCTGTGCGGGGTTGGGAATCATACCCATGCGAGTTGCGTACAGGCAATCGAGTCAATCTTTGGTTTTATGAATGATTTTCATAAAGTTATGAACTAGTCGGCATACAGAAAATCGATTTGGTAATGACATGGCGAAAACCGTGACTGAAGTTCACAAAACAAAAACAAATGTTTCCACTAATAAAAGTGTTATGCGGGCGTTACTGAAGGGAAGTTGAACATAATTATAAAACACATGATTTTTGTTCATGGCCCTATTTTCGCAACGTAAAAAGGTGATTGTTCCAGAATTCACGGCACTTCATTCACGATTTTGGGAACAATTTTTTTCCGTGTGGATAGCTGTTGAGGGATAAATCGTTTGAATCCGGACTGAACCATGCGGAGCAGCATTCATCGATTTCAGACTTTTTTTCTACCATAGACAGCTATGGTCCTTGGAACGGGGAGTCTATGTCTTGCTACGGCAACTGCCACAAGCGAAACACCAATAAGCAAACAAGCTAAAACAACAAACTAACAACGATTCTAAACATCAATAGCTCCATCAAAAGGGGATTTTCCGTTTCATTTAATTTCAGAGCAAGAAAAACGGAATTCGATCGGAGAGAGGTAACAAATTAAGAAGGATTTTTACAGTAAACTTGCCGAACCATGCAGCAGGTGCTATGGGGTTGTAGTTGTGTGCGGGAAGGTCCTAGCTCTAGTTTTCCTAGGGTAGATGGGGGCCGGGATTTGTATTGATTTCCGGTTATAGTGGGGGGAGGGCGTAGGGAGGGAGCTGGCTTTGTTACAACAAAACATACAAACACGTACACCGCTAATCAACGCACTCACTTTGCCCAGCTGCGAGGGTAGGGCGGTGCTGATGTTGGAACTGTTGGCATTCTGGTCGTCCGACTTGACGTAGATCTGCCAGGTCGCATCCGAGTGGAAGCTCTTGTCGGCGGCGTAGCAGCGCCAGAGACACTGGATCAGCATCGCGGCCGCCGGAATCTGACGGTTGAAATGCTTCTGGCGCTGCTTCTGCTGCACTTTGAGTGCGAAGCCGGATCCAAGGATGCCCTGAAACGGAGACGAAAGCAAACTGGTCGATGTTGCATTGTTCGGACGCTGCCGTTCATCTTACCGCCGGAAGTGCGAAGAACGAGATTGCAAACACACTGAAACACGAAGCTACGATTTTGCCCATCCACGTCTGGGGTACCGTGTCCCCGTAGCCTATCGTCGTGACGGTGATGACGCCCCACCAGAGGGCATCCGCATAGCTGGCGAAGGGTTGCCGCCCGTCCGGGCTGGTGATATCCTTCTCGGCCAGAAACACAAAGTAGGAGCTAAATATTAGCCCGAGGAAACCAATGTACAGCGTCGTTATCAATTCCTGCGGGTAGCAAATATTTGAAACTTTAGAATAACATTCCAATCATATATGTACCATCGTTCATATATTTTAACAGTCTAACGAAAATCAAACATCAGCAGTTTGCTCTCCGCTGTCCGACTCACTTACCTGCCGATGGATGAAAACGACGGAGCCAAGCAGCCGCCAGGTACCACCCTGCCGGTCCACGTGCAGCATACGGAGGATCTGCAGAAATCGGATGCCCCGGATGGCACTGGTGGCGAATACTTGTCCATTTGAGCCAACTGACAGCACAACCATAGATGCTACTACTACTATTAAATCTGTGGATCCGGATTCGGAGAAGAGGGAAAGAGAAAAGAAGAAGAAGAAAAACATTATTGAGTGATGCAAGCGGAAGTTGGAAAACTCTTCACTCGAGAGTTTTGATTATTGTATTCGTACGGATGGCGATGGGTTGCACGTTAGTAGGTACATAGATAGGGGCAATCACGTGTGAAAAGGAGAAGATTTGTTCTGCACATTACATTCTGTAGTGTGTGGCAGATGTGTTTCCGGAAGATGGGAAATAATCGCGGTTCATCGGTTAGGGAAACGTTTCGTTGAGAAGGGTTGTCCATTATGGTAATAGAGCGTACGCGGAACTTGAGCATCCATTAATAGAAGTTTCGAAATTGTACCGGTTGAAGGTGTTATGTTGTGTTTAAAAGGTTTATGTTAGGATAGTGAGTGTAACCAGAAATTGGGTTACCTTACGCGTCGATTTTTTCAGAAATCGCTGTAATAAATACAAATTTCACTTAAAAATATTATTGTTTCTCGGTACAGATTGTTACTGTTCTACCCCCAGCTTTACTTTAAACAGCTTAGTTCACCAAGCCAACTTTTTTCTCTCTTGTATTACATGTAATGAAAAAATTTCTCACTCCATGAATCCAGCTATCCATCCATCCATTATTCAGCTCGGTGATCTTAATTTTAAATTTCAAAGAGTATGGTACACTGATTACGTAAGGGAACCGAAGGTAGGGGGTGTTTCAAAATACTTAAGAAAATACTATCTAAAGGTGTCTGGTTATGGGGGGTTCTAACGTTATGTCATATAACAATATATTCTTTTGATGAGAAAAGTAAATTTTTTTTCAGTTGTACCATGAATGTTTTGTTTATCAAACAACATGAGCGGTCAAGGAAGCGTGATTAAAGCGGACCTTGAATTGAAGTGTTTTGCTGTGGTAGGAAAAGTTCGTGCAAACGGGATGGTGGCATAATTGTCGATAGTGTAGGAGCAGTTATAGCAATTTCTTCAGTCTTTGTGACATGGTGTCCTGTTCGAGGACGTGAGTCACAACACGCCTTACAAGTTGTGAAATGTGAATGAGTACCCTTCGAGTTGTAAGACAATACGAAGCAAAGTGTTGTGAATTTTACCTGGGCATTATCCTTCTTCACTTTCAAACAAACAGCAGTCGTTCTACAAGTTACGAAGTTATATGATGTTTAAAGCAATAATAAAATTTTTACCATTGTGTGTACTGACGTCATTCGGAGCATAACACGTGTCAGCCAGAAGAGCAAATAAATTCGATTGTGTTTTAAATTAAATGGAAATTGATTCAGAGGAAGTGGAGTTTCTGAATATATCATAGAAGTTGATGACGATCTGTTTTTTTGAAATTAGGACTTTGCAAGAATGGGATACTAGGATATTGCAAAAAAACACTAATTTTGCTATTGTCTCTTCATTTTGTGATAAATTTCAAAGTAAGCTTAATCTAAGAAAAGATATGTTTCCTATATCAATTTTGCGCTCGTTGGGCACGAAAACAATGTGTACTTTCTTCTCCAAAGAAGCTTTTTCGAGATTCTTTTGAAAATATGTGTTGGGTACTATTTGCAGTTATTTGGCAATATCTCGTATAAACATCCGATAGACGTTTCCAAAAATGAGCAATATGCATAGATTAAATGTAAATTTATTAGAGTTTCAAACGTTTAAAATTAAAAAGCATAATTTCTCTATTTTTAAATATCGGCTTTGGTCACATGTAGGGGAACATGGGGAGACTTGACCAAGCGCAAAATTCTATTTTTGGCTATGGCGTCTACTATTCGATTCTTAAATTTTTTTCAAAAATATTTTTATACTCCAACCCTTAAGGTAATTTTAAAAATTTGGAATGAAAAATTCTTTCCTTACAGAAAATATTACGTGATTAATAAATTTGCATTAAATTATGTAATTTTTTATCAAACTTTGTATGTACATATCTCTTCGACTACTAATTACTATTAATGTACTAATATACCATTAATCCTTGTGAAGCAGTGAAATGATTTTAAATAAATTGGAACATTGGGATAGTTATTACTAGAATTTGCATGACATTGAACGCAATAACTAATGTTGGGGAGACTTGACCAAGATTTTATGGGGAGACTTGACCAAGTGGCAATTAGCTGAAGAAAGATACAAAATTCCTGATATTTATTATGCTTTGGTATCCACTGTTAATGTTAATCATGCCATAAAAAATCCCACCTCAAACATAAGTCTTTATATTTTAGTATTAGTAAACAAAGTTAGCAATAGTAGGGCTGATTTCGTGACGTGTGAACATGCAATGCAAGCAGTACAGTTAATCTTTGAAAAGAAATGCATTTCAAAATATCGAAGTTTACCAAATGCAATCCTTTTATATTTTTTACTGCTACCTAAGGATCTCAACAATATGGAAAAAAATAATTACAGTATATTTTATGTCATTATTTTTTGTTATGATTTTTCAAAATTCTGGGGGCAATGGGGAGACTTAACCAAAAAAAAAAAAACGAGCGCAGAAAAACTTTTGTAACTTTTCAAAAATTGAATTTAAAATTCTGCAAAAAATCATGAAGGCGCACAATAATTAATTTTGAGGGATTGAAGGCTTTTTTAGAGATTTATCAGTTTTAGCTGAAAACCTGGTCAAATCTCCCCATGTTCCCCTATCCCAGAAAATATACATGTCATACACATATGTATATATTCGGAAAGGGCTTACCAATAGCTTTTGACCTGATTATGATTGCATTGATAGGATGATTTTTTCACGAGATATTGCATAAGTATAAGAGTTCCCTCGTGATTGCTACTCCGTTATCGAGGCTTTAATAACACCAATTCATAAAGCCGGTAACGTCCATGACGTCATAAATTACAGGGGAATTTCAATCCTGAGCTGCCTCCCAAAAGTTTTTGAAAGTATGCTGTTAGATATTCTCTACCCTGCAGTAAAACACATCATCACTACAGATCAGCATGGGTTTGTTAGACAGCGCTCAACAACGACGAACTTAATGAGCTATGTGTCAACGCTGATTGATAAATTAGAGAAACAACAACAAATTGATGCAGTGTATGTAGATTTATCCAAAGCCTTCGATCGCCTTCCTCATCAGCTAGCTGTTGAAAAGTTGAGGCGAATCGGATTTCCGGACTGGCTGACCAATTGGATCTTCTCGTACGTTACAAACCGCAGTGCTTCTGTGCGACTTGGAACTGTACTTTCAGACCCATTCGATATCACATCGGGTGTACCTCAAGGGAGTCACCTTGGACCTCTTCTCTTCGTGCTCTTTGGGAATGACATTTGCAGCGAATTGACATCGTGTAAGGTGATGTACGCAGATGATCTGAAAATTTATCGCATCATAACAACTCTGGTAGATTGTTGTGCACTTCAGATGGACATAGGATCATGAGTTGATGTCATAGAAACGGAATGACTATAAACATTCAGAAACGCAACATAATCACATTCACACGAATACTCTCGCCAATTACGTTTGAGTATGCAGTGAGCGCTGCCCCAGTAAAACGAGTTTCATCAATCAAGGACCTTGGTATTATACTTGACCGTAAGCTACGTTTCATCGAACACTTCAATGCAGTAACTGCTAAAGCCTATGCAGTACTAGGACTCATCAAACGAAACACCCAAGATTTCAACGACGTCTACTGCCTAAAGGCACTGTACATCAGTTTGGTACGCAGCATTCTAGGGTATGGAGTTATCGTTTGGGCCCCGTATCACACCGCACACATTAATTGCATAGAACGGGTGCAAAAGAGCTTCGTCCGGTATGCCCTTCGACGGCTTCCCGGGCGAAATCGATTTGAACTACCACCGTAATAGCATCGTTGTGCTCTTATCAACCTGCCTACGCTACGAAACAGGAGAGTTTTTCTGCAGCGACTTTTTGTGTTCGATCTTCTCGCTGACAACATTGACTGCCCTCTGCTTCTCGCTAAGCTGGATTTCAATGTTCCTTGTAGGTCTCTGCGGAGAATGGATTTCTTTCGGCCCTCTACTCATCGCACGCAGTACGGCCAGAATAACCCGGTAGATGTTTGCTGTCAGCTCTTCAATAGCGTTTTTTATCATTTCGACTTTAACTTAAGTAGAGAAATGTTCAAAGTGAAAATAGGTTTAAGTTAGTATAGTATTTCAGTCTGTACGAAAATTATTAATTCGAAGACAATATATATAATAATATTTTCTGTAAGGAAAGGATTTTTCATTCCAAACTTTTAAAATTACCTTAAGGGATCGAAACAAGTATAAAAATATTTTTGAAAATTTTTTAGGAATCGAATAGAAGACGCCATAGCCAAAAATATAATTTTGCGCTTGGTCAAGTCTCCCCATGTTCCCCTACTTGTGAATAGCACAAAGCGGCACATTGTGCAATCGCTATTGATCCCTGCATGCTGATCAATTCCGACGCCGACCACGTCCGAATGTAGACAAAGGTTGAAATATGTGCTCATTATCACGATAAGTAGTTTATCGCAAATCGCTTTCATACTTAGTAGGCAAGGACCCAACTTTTCACCCTTCAAGAAATTGCGAAAAGTTGCTGACAATACTTAAGATAACTTCGCAGCATCGAACCTTGTGATAAAATAAGTTCAAGAAAAAGCGGTAATACATTACATTATAGAAATTATTCCTCCACATTATTGTTGCAGTATTTTGATTCTACGACTCAGTATCTACCCAATTTTGTGATTTTTTGCGGAACCATTAGTTATTCGACAGCTTTATATTAGGCGCTATATTCTCATCTCATATTATACCACGAAAAGATGAGGCCGGATGCTATATTATCGCAAAACTTGGAGAGCAATGTTACACCAGATGCTCGTTTTTCTTTTGCTGGTCGAAGTAGGTGAAATATCACCTATTACTGTTCACGAATGCGAAAATTTGAAACTCTTAATGCAGATTTTCTGGGATAGGAAGAAATGTTAGTACAATGCATGTCGTTGTTAGAGACCAAGGGATCCTCAGAATCTCCACATGTATCACAGGAAGGGGAGAGTTGTTAGTAAGTGTGCCAATAGCGTTATCATGTAATAATTGCTCTGGGTAGCCGGTTGCCGAGAATTGGGTAAATTTATCATATGTTGCATTAATACGATTGGCCAAATAAGCAACTTAAACTCCGGATAGTCGACAATGAGGAGCATTGCTGATATTTTAATAAATCGGTTTCGTTCGCTTTTCTATCAAGCAACGGTTTTTTTGTGGTTTCTGCCATGTCGGTGCTAACATTATATTTGTACATTTTTCGAAACCCGATTATGTTTTGTCATTTCGTGATTTGCGGTTTGTTAAATTGTGTTTGAATGTCCTGATAATAATCTTCCGTTCGCCACAAATAATATTTTTTTAATATTTTTTGTCTACCGATCTGAGCTCTTTGTTATAAGATGTGGATGTGTCATAATGTAAATGATTATAAATTTCAAAGAAATCCTAATTATTATCCCATATTTTCAAGAAATTTGTATCTAAATAAAAATATGAAATTGTTTTACATCGAGAATTTGAGATGCAAGAATTTTGTGAAGAAAGACACATACGCGTGGGTAATCTCAGGCTTTGGTTTGTTCCAGACTTTCGAGTGGGTAATTCCCTTCTCGGCAATTTTCGAGTGGGTAGTACTACCCATACTACCCACGCTTTTCGCCTGCCCTGCTTGTTAATAACACAAAGCGGTACATTGTGCAATCGCTATTGATCCCTGCATGCTGATCAATTCCGACGCCGACCACGTCCGAATGTAGACAAAGGTTGAAATATGTGCTCATTATCACGATAAGTAGTTTATCGCAAATCGCTTTCATACTTAGTAGGCAAGGACCCAACTTTTCACCCTTCAAGAAATTGCGAAAAGTTGCTGACAATACAATAGGGAAGCAAGATAACTTCGCAGCATCGAACCTTGTGATAAAATAAGTTCAAGAAAAAGCGGTAATACATTACATTATAGAAATTATTCCTCCACATTATTGTTGCAGTATTATGATTCTACGACTCAGTATCTACCCAATTTTGTGAATTTTTGCGGAACCATTAGTTTTTTTTTTTTCATTTCGTTTATTTGATAGGCACAAATGCGTTAGCTTGGCGGTGCCAAATTCTTTTGTTTTTACATTTTGGATATTTTAAAACTAGGAGGTTACAATGGCGAAATATTTTTTTTTTTAAAAAGAAAAATTTTACATCTATCTTAAGACTAGAAATAAGATTCTATATACAAGAGAGGGAGCAAAAGATTTTTTTTTATGAAAAATTTTAAAACAAGGAATTCAATAGCAATAGTTTTTTAGGAAATATTTACAGTTATCTTAAAACTAACAATATAGTTTGGTACACAAAAGGGGGAACAAATGTTTATGAGAAAATTCACCGGTGTTTTAAAACTAGGGATACAATTCTATTTACAAGATGGGGGACAATAGTTTTCACAAAGAGGTAAAATTACAACTATCTTAAAACTAGGAATACAGAATACAAATTTGAACTTTTTTAGCGGAGACTTATGCTTGGTCAAGATATTCAGAGGGGGCTGTAGAAGCAGTTGTATCAAGGACAGGGGAGAGAAAGCGTAGATGGTGACCGGGAGAGAAGAGCAAAACTTGCAACTTTCGGGCAAACGGGAGATCAGCGAGACAAATTAGCGCCTCAGTCTAGTAGGTCGGATTGGCGGATGGTATTCTTCGGACCCGCGGGGAATCCTTCAAAAGTCATCGGACCTCGAGTCGCTCTCGCTTCAGTTTCCGTAGTGGTAAGTGCGACGGCGGTTACATAGTTGCAGTCTGGAGCTGATCGGTCCCAAAAGGCAGGAGAAAACTTCTAAAACGAGAAATAAAAAGAGAGGGGCTAAATTGGGATATTTATCGTTTTTATGAAAGTATAAATAAGGGACATATAGGGGAAATCACGATTTGCCAGCATATCTCGGACTGGGACATTGGGTGGTCTACCTCGGGCCCGAAGGGAATCCTTTAACTGAGACCTGGCGTCCAAATACCCGGCGCATACCCAGACAACGTGCTCGATGTCGTGATAGCCCTCGTCACAAGCGCACAGACTACTCTCCGCAAGCCCAATACGCCGCAAATGCGCATCCAAGGTGTAGTGGTTGGACATAAGTCGGGACATTACACGAATAAAATCCCGACCCACATCCATCCCCCTGAACCAAGGCTTCGTTGATACCTTTGGGATAATGGAATGTAGCCATCGTCCAAGTTCACCATTGCTCCACGAGGTTTGCCAACTGCTGAGTGTCCTCTGACGACAAATACTAAAAAATTCGTTGAAGCAGATTGGTCTTTCATATATGTCACCATTTAATGCGCCCACCTTTGCTAATGAGTCGGCCTTTTCATTGCCCGGAATAGAGCAATGAGAGGGGACCCAAACAAAGGTAATTTGATAAGATTTTTCAGATAACGTACACAAGGACTCCCGTATCTTCCCCAGGAAATATGGGAATTGCTTTTTGGGCTTCATCGCACGAAGAGCCTCGATGGAGCTGAGGCTGTCCGAAATGATGAAGTAGTGATCTGTGGGCAGAGTGTCGATGATCCCAAGGGTGTACTGAATTGCAGCTAACTCTGCGACGTAAACTGAAGCGGGATCATTGAGCTTGAATGAAGCGGTGATAGTATTGTTGAAGATACCGAAGCCAGTGGACCCATCGAGATTTGATCCGTCAGTGTAGAACATTTTGTCACAGTCGACTTCTCGGAATTTATTATAAAATATATTGGGGATCACTTGCGGGCGTATATGGTCCGGGATTCCACGAATCTCTTCCTTCATGGATGTGTCGAAGAATACAGTAGAATCAGAAGTATCTAGGAAACGAACACGGTTGGGAGTATATGAAGAAGGGTTAATGCTCTGTGCCATGTAGTCGAAGTACAAGGCCATAAATCGGGTTTGAGAATTAAGCTCGACGAGCCTCTCGAAGTTTTCAATCACCAACGGGTTCAGAATGTCGCATCGGATGAGCAATCGATATGAGAGTTCCCAAAATCGATTTTTTAGCGGAAGAACGCCCGCCAGCACTTCGAGACTCATCGTATGGGTCGAGTGCATGCAACCTAAGGCAATGCGCAAGCAACGATACTGGATTCTCTCCAGTTTGATGAAGTGTATGTTCGCAGCGGAGCGGAAACTGAAACACCCGTACTCCATCACCGACAATATCGTTGTTTGGTATAACCTGATCAGGTCTCCTGGATGGGCACCCCACCATGTTCCAGTTATTGTTCGGAGAAAATTGATCCTTTGTTGGCATTTCTGTTTCAGATACCTAATGTGACATCCCCAGGTACCTTTAGAGTCGAACCATACCCCGAGATATTTAAATGTGAAAACCTGATTGATCGTTACACCCATTAATAGAAGCTGGAGTTGCGCCGGCTCACGCTTCCTAGAAAAAACAACCAACTCAGTTTTCTCCGTGGAGAACTCAATACCCAGCTGAAGAGCCCAAGCAGACAAATTGTCCAAGGTATTTTGTAATGGTCCTTGCAAGTCGGCAGCTTTGGGCCCTGTGACAGAGACCACGCCGTCGTCTGCAAGTTGCCTTAGCGTGCATGAATTGGCAAGACAATCGTCAATGTCATTCACGTAGAAATTGTAGAGCAGGGGACTTAGACATGAGCCCTGGGGAAGACCCATGTAGCTAAATCGCGATGTTGTTAAATCGCCATGCGAAAAGTGCATGTGCTTTTCAGACAACAGGTTTAGCAAAAAGTTATTTAAAATTGGTGAAAGACCATGCTGGTGCAGCTTCTCTGACAGAATGTTGATAGAAACTGAGTCAAAAGCCCCCTTAATATCCAAGAAGACTGATGCCATCTGCTCTTTGTTAGCATAGGCCATTTGGATTTCTGTAGAAAGTAACGCAAGGCAATCGTTCGTCCCTTTGCCTTTGCGGAAGCCAAATTGTGTATCTGACAGTAAGCCATTTGCTTCAACCCAATTGTCGAGGCGAAACAAGATCATTTTCTCGAATAACTTCCGAATACAGGACAGCATTGCAATCGGCCGATACGAGTTGTGGTCGGAGGCTGGTTTTCCTGGTTTTTGGATGGCGATGACCTTCACTTGCCTCCATTCATAAGGGACAATGTTACCCTCAAGAAACTTGTTAAATAAATTCAACAAGCGCCTTTTTGCAGTGTCAGGCAGATTCTTCAGCAAGTTGAATTTAATTCTGTCTAACCCTGGGGCGTTATTGTTGCACGATAAGAGAGCAAGTGAGAACTCCACCATCGAAAACGGTGTTTCGTTCGCGGTATCGGGAGGAGACGCGGCGCGGCACGTTTTCTGTACCGGGACAGAGTCCGGACAGATCTTCTTGGCGAAAGCGAATATCCAACGGTTTGAATATTCCACGTTCTCGTTGGTACTATTACGGTTACGCATACGTCGAGCCGTACCCCAAAGAGTGCTCATCGCTGTTTCTCTCGTTAACCCGTCGACGAACCGGCGCCAATAACTGCGTTTTTTGGCTTTCATTAGACTCTTCATTCGCCTTTCTAACGACGCGTACTGTAGATAGCTAGCGGGTAACCCGTCTTCCCGGAAGGCCTTATATGCAGTGGACTTTTCCGCGTACAGCTCTGAGCACTCTTTATCCCACCACAGGGTGGGAGACCGTCCATGGGTATTCGCGCTGGGTACTGGTTTAGTCTGAGCTTGATTCGCACTGTCGAGAATCAAGCCAGCCAAAAACCTGTACTCTTCCTTCGGAGGAAGTTCTTGAGTGGATTCGATTTTAACGGATATCGCGGTCGCGTAACTCTTCCAATCAATGTTCCGTGTGAGGTCATATGAGACATTGATTGTTTCCGATGGTCTTGAACCGTTAGCAATTGAAATCACGATAGGCAAATGATCGCTACCGTGGGGATCAGGGATCACCTTCCACATGCAATCTAACTGTAGCGATGTCGAGCAAAGCGACAAATCCAACGCGCTTGCGCGTGCTGGTGGTGTAGGAATCCGCGTCATTTCTCCCGTGTTTAAGATGGTCATGTTGAAATTATCGCAAAGATCTTGGATTAATGTTGATCTATTATCATCATGAAGACAGCCCCATACCGTACCGTGCGAGTTAAAGTCTCCCAGAACTAGCCGCGGTGCCGGTAAGGATTCCGTGATATTACAAAGCGTTCGGTGCCCTACCGAGGCTCTAGGAGGAATGTAGATGGAAGCAATGCAAAGGTCTTTACCTTTGATTAGAACTTGACAAGCGACAATTTCAATGCCTGGTGTCGAAGGGAGGTTAATTCGGTTGAAAGAATAGCACTTTTTGATCCCCAAAAGTACTCCTCCATAAGGGTTTTCTCGATCCAGACGGATTATATTAAAGTCGTGGAAGTTGAGATTTATATCAGAAGTTAACCAGGTTTCACATAATGCGAAAGCATCACATTTTAAACTGTTTAGTAAGAATTTGAAGGAATCGATTTTCGGGAGGATACTTCTGCAATTCCACTGTAGGACAGTGATCGAATCAGTGACCTCGTTTGATGACTTAGCCATCGAAGGATACGATCGCTGCAAGGAGAGGCCATTTAGCAGTCAACTGTTTCAAAAATGTTTGCACCATAGGGAGAAAATGTATCAGAATGCTTTTAAGAGGATCAGTAACATTGAAAGCTGTGAAAATTAAGTCCACTATGTCAGAAAATTTCATTAGTCCGCTACTGGACTGAGTATTTGTTTGAAAAAAAGGGAACACTTGGGGTTTTTGGTGTCCCTGGAAGTGGTGGATACTCCTTGTTAGAATTAAAATTTCCAAGTCCTGGAGCAAATTGCTTCGGCTTTAGTGCATCACTTCCGTTGGATTTATTGATTGTAGTTGGCGCACTCTGAGTGGACGACACCTTGGCACCCTTACGAGGCAATCTAGGGGAAGCTTGATTTTTCCTCTTCCTGGACTCCCCTGGGTTAACCAAAGATGTTCCCTCTTGTGGGTCGTCAGATTCTTGCTCAACGCCAGCCAAAAGAGCAAAGGAATTTTCGGAAGGGACAGATGGCGAAGCATTCTTAAGAATTTCTGCATAAGAGCGCTTCGAGCGTTCCTTAAGGGAGCGCTTAATTTTATCCCCGCGCTGTTTGTACGCGGGGCATGATTTAAGATCATGCGGAAGGCCCCCGCAGTAAATACACTTCTCAGTTTCTCCACTGCAAGCGTCATCCTCATGTTCTCCCTCGCATTTGCCGCACCTTTTCTTATTGCCACAATAGGTGGCTGTGTGGCCCAGCTGCTTGCAATTGCTGCAGTTCATTACCCGCGGTACAAACAGGCGAACCGGTAGACGAACCCTATCCAGGAGGACATAGTTGGGGAGGGAAGACCCGGAGAAAGTCACCCGAATCGAGTCTGACAATGAATAAGTTGTCTTATTATTCTCAGTTTTTGCTGAATACAATTGCTTGCATTCCAGAATCTTCACATGTTCAAGTGAGGGGTCCTTAAAGCAACCAACTCCATACTTCAACACGTCTTCGCACTTCAAACCCGGTTCGGCAACGACCCCGTCGATCTCCACTGCCAAACAAGGTATATACACCTTAAATTGCTTTGTAAAGCGCTCGCTGCGAGCAATCTGGTTTGCCTGGTCGAGGTCATTCACTAATATGCGTATCTTATTAGCTCTAACACGTGTTATCTGAGCTACGGCCGGGTAGTTAGCAGTCAGCTCCCGTGAGATATCTAAAATATTAAGCGATTTCGTAATGGGCCGGAAATAGACCACCCAGGGCCCAGTTGAACTGGGTGGGTATGTTTTAATACGAGGAGGACTGGGGGAATCAGGGGAGGGAGTAATTTCGGGTTTATCCGGTATATCCATGGGAATATCATTCCCATCCAATGTTACTTCGCCCTCGGCCATTTAGGCACGAGGATAGCACGTGGTGTAAACGAGAGATGAAACTTATATTCAGGGGAAAGGGATCTAAGAAGTAGCGACAGATCGGGGGAAAGGGAAATGAGAAAAAAAAAAGATACTTAGCTTATATAGCGGCTTGTCCGGTTATTGAACTATTCACTTCACCAACCTAGGCACCGGCGAACAAAGCCTGCCGCAAACAATGACTGGCCTTCACAATGAATATATTTATATTGATCTACTCTATGCACAGCACAAGAAAACGATCTGCTTCGATCGAGAGTTCAGACGATTGGAACCATTAGTTATTCGACAGCTTTATATTAGGCGCGATATTATCATCTCATATTATACCGCGAAAAGATGAGGCCGGATGCTATATTATCGCAAAGCTTGGAGAGCAATGTTACACCAGATGTTCGTTTTTCTTTTGCTGGTCGAAGTAGGTGAAATATCGCCTATTACTGTTCACGAATGCGAAAATTTCAAACCCTGAATGCAGATCTTCTGGGATAGGAAGAAATGTTAGTCTGATGCATGTCGCTGTTAGAGACCAAGGGATCCTTAGCAGCTCCACATGTATCACGGGAAGGGGAGAGTTGTTAGTAAGAGTGCCAATAGCGTTATCATGTAATAATTGCTCTGGGTAGCCGGCTGTCGAGAATTGAGGAAATTTATCATTTGTTGTGTTGATACGATTGGCCAAATAAGCAAACTTAAACTCCGGATAGCCGACTATGAGGAACATTGCTGATATTTTAACAAATCGGTTTCGTTCACTTTTCTATCACGCAACGACTTTTTGGTGGTTTCTGCAACGACTTTTTGGTGCTAACTTTACATTTTTACATTTTTCGAAACTCGATTATATTTTGTCATTTTGTGAATGACGGTTTGTTTAATTGTGTCATGTTTGAAAATACATCACCGATAAAATTCATATTTTTTTTGGTGCGTATGTATATTAAAGTGGGACACGGTTATATGATAAAATAAAATTTTGCTCCGAGTAACTTTTTGTGTCGCATTTAGCTCCCAAAAGAGCTCTGCAAATTTTAAGTTCGATCGGTGAAACTATATTTTCGCGCCCGCGGTTTGAAGTTTACATGGGATTTCGTATGGGGAAATCATCTTTTGCGAAATAGTTCTTCCAAGAGTCGCCCGTTACCTCCCAAAAGTATACAGATGTCTGATTGTTATAGGAAATTTATCAAGGAATCAAAGTCTAGAAGACTGCGAAACGATCTGATGCTCGTGGAAAAAGTTACTAAGCAAAAACCGATTGATGCCCTGAAGATGGATGAAAATTTCACTTTTCATAACATCACTGCTGCTGACGGTCAAATTATATACAAAATTTTTAACATTCTCTTTTTATGTACAAACTTCAATTTATCCCTTAAAAATCTTGTGAAGTGGTCAAATAGTACAGATAATTGATTTAGACACATTAAGTGAAGATCAAGACAAGATTGCATATAATTAAACAATAGACTGGTTCAATTTTTGACTTTTAGCTCCACCAGGCTCTACTGATTCCTTTTATGGTCCTTAGTAATTGTACAAATTTTGGTACCGATCGGTAGTGTCTACGGACCCTCCAAAATTTTCAAAGTTTATATGCAAATTAGCATGGAAAATCGGTGAAAAATGAAAATAAATTCTTAAAAAATCACCTCATCAATCAATTCATGAGAACACTATATATTTCTAAGGGTATTCTTATATTGAACACATTCGTGGAACATTGTAAGTTTGTGAAAATTCGCTGAGGAAAGTTATTAACTAAAGAAGCGGCATGACTTCAAGTGGATTTTATTATTAATCATAGCAACCCTGTTTGAATGATTTTTGAATTTTCATGTACTGTACGCTTGAAAATTTTTCAGATCGGGCTTATATGGGAATTTTATATGTAACTGAACAATCCAGTCTATAATTCCGAAATCATATAACATACAGACATATCATACAAAATTTCATGGAATTCTATAGGGATAATATACCTTTCATTTGAGCTTAAGAAAATCGGCCCAATCATCTCCCATAAGTCGATGTGATATTGTTAATTTTGAAGCGTCTATAAAGGGTGTTCCACATCAAATTGCATCACGGAAAAAACATGTTTTAATCCACCTAGTGGTGCAATTGTGCCATTCTCATTTCTCTAAACTATGACTAATAATAAATATAATTGTGGAAAAGTCTATCACATGCTTAGCACACTTTGCACCTGCACACCATGGTACGCCACTTCCCAGCTTAATTTGGTATGCCTTGTGATGTAGGGGAGACCGTGGAGGGTTGAAAAAGTTTTTTGTTTTTATAAGATAAATCAACAAACACTGTCATTCAATGATTGCTTATTCTTAAATTTATCATCATGTTTTATCAAATTGCGTTAGAATAAATGGAACAAATCATTAACAAAGCATCAATAAATTGATTTTTGTAGCAGTGTACTCTTTGTTTCAATTCTCCTCCTACCGAGGTAAGTTGAAACAGCAATCAATGTGAGTTGAAACAAGTAACTTATTATTGTAAACATTATCAAATCGTTTTCTAAACCATCAAATGTTACAAATTGTGTAATTTTTATTCATTCCCACTAAGATAATTCCTTAAAATGACATGCATTTTTATCGTATTTTCACAGTGTAGATCTACGCATAAATTGACACTTATTTTGAAAATTAATGTTAGATTTTGACCACAAATGCAGGAATTTCTGCACTGATCTTAACAATAATAATAGTAAGATACTTTACATAACCACTAGATAACTATAACTATGATACGATTTATGACTATAGGTGATACGGGTTTATGAAAACAGGTAATTTTGTATCCATATCGGTACCAAATACATTTTGCATTATGGTCACTTCGCTCCCAGCTGATACGTTTGATCACTGCTGTTAATTCAGGAGAAAAGAATCTCGATTATTATTATCAATTCAGGAACGTTTATGTGATAATAACATTGTCATAACACTAGAAGTTCACCATCGAGGAGAATTGAAACAAGGTGTTTCAACTCTCCTAAGACGAAAAGTAAAGCTTGATCCACAATTTACAACATATACATTCCAACGATAAAAAGAAACGTATACAATTCACAAATTTTAACTGTAAGACTATATAAAAACGATATTGTCATGATCCAACACCACCTAATATCCTTTTCAAAATAATTTTAAAAATACACCGAAAGCTTACTTTTGCCCATTTTTTGTTGTGTGGTTACCGTCAATGCCTAACCACTCATTTAATATATATATATATATATATATATATATATATATATATATATATATATATATATATATATATATATATATATATATATATATATATATATATATATATATATATATATATATATATATATATATATATATATATATATATATATATATATATATATATATATATATATATATATATATATATATATATATATATATATATATATATATATATATATATATATATATATATATATATATATATATATATATATATATATATATATATATATATATATATATATATATATATATATATATATATATATAAACACATTATTGTTGAACCTCTAACGGTACTATTGCGCTAGTAATGAGCGCTGTTTCAACTCTCCTCTGTTTCAAATCTCCTCGGTTTCCCCTAGTGGTGGTATAAAGATGATGTGGTTGAGTGGAGGGAGGGTACGAGGGATGGATGGGGTGCTGTTCTTAGGAGAAGAGGGTGCAATGCTGGGTGATCTAAGAGGGGTTAAAAGGGGGAAGTTATCAGCGAAAGGGGGAATCCCTTTCCGTATACCCCTAGCTACGCCCCTGTTAAAATCCAAAAACCCTAGACGATTTTCAGAGTGATTGCATAACCTTTCAATATGAAAAAAGACAAAAATGTGCCAAAATCCAAAGAGTTAATTTTTGTCAATTTTTTTTTCGAGATTGCATCAAATATTGATAATTTTAATTTTGCATCCATTTTAAAAAGTTTTGCATCATTTTGATATAATAGTCGTATCAGTTTATATGGAAAATTTCTGTGTGGTCGCACTCTTAAACCCGTAACTGGAATTCAGATCGATACAAAATTCAATAGCAGCCGATGGGAAGGTTGTACCTTTCATTTGAGAAAGCTCTTCAAGGGACAAAACAAAAGTGAAACACTCATAGTCAAAGCTAACGATGACTCGTACGAGAAGGTACCGCGAGCAATGCGGACAAACCCAGTACTCAAGGAGCTGGACTCAGACGTTAAGAAAATCAGGCGCACCCGCACCGGAGAGATGATCTTGGAACTGATAAAGGATCCGAAGTCAAATAGCTCTACTTATAAAGAGCTCACCGAGAAAGCTATGGGCGAAGCGGTGCAAGTGAGAGACTTGTACCCGGAGGCAACCATCCAATGTAAGGGCCTGGATGAAATATCATCGGAAAAAGAGCTAAGAGAAGCTTTGAAAGAACAGTGCGAGCTTGAAGAAGCGCAGATGATGATCCGAATGAGAAAGAGACTTTTCGGCAAGCGACTTCGGTTAGGCTTCTAGTTGAAGCAACAAATAAGGCACTAAAACCAGGAAGATCAAAGTTGGCTGGTCGGTATGTCAACTGGGTGTCTCTCAGCGACCGGAAGTGTGTTTCAAGTATTAAGAGTTCGACCACCTGGCGAGAAACTGCAGAAGGCCACAAGGCAAGAGACTGTTGGCAGGCTCCGTGATGTATGATCTGTGCAACCGAAGAAGGTAACAACCACGTTACAGGAGGCACACGTTGTCCTGCCTTCAAACAGGTGACTGCAAGGAAGTTACAGTGGAGGTAACGCAAATCAACCTTAACTAAATGCGATGAACCTATCATTTCGGAGCCTTACTCTATCCCGATTAGCGATGGAAATTGGGTAGCAGGTAATGCAAAATCAGCAGCGATTTGGACGACGGGGAGATATCCATTTCAGGAAGTGGTTTATCGTGTAGATGAATGTTCCGTAATCGCCAAAATCAATGGAGTCTTCTTCTGCAGGTGCTACGCACCTCCGCGGTGGACGACCGATCGGTTCACAGAAATGTTCGATAAGTTCACAGAAGAGCTTATCGTTAGGAGACCAGTCGTTATAGCCGGCGATTTCAACGTTTGGGTAGTAGAACGGGGGAGCCGCTTCACCAACTCAAGGGAAAGTAGTCTACTCGAGGCCTTTGCAATCCTGAACGTAGATGTTGCAAACGATGGTACAACCAGCATCTACCGCCGCGAAGGTCGACATCCAGTTATTGACGTTACCTTCTGCAGCCCCGGGCTGATTGGCAGTTTAAATTGGAGGGTCTGCGAGAGGTACATCCACAGCGACCACCAAGCGATTCGGTACACTATTGGAAGCAATAGGTAGTCGGAAGCGCGCGTGATCCAATCAAACGAGTGGAGGTGGAAAACAACGAAGTTCGACAAGGGAGCCTTTGTCGAGGCGCTGAGGAGTGAGTGCAATCACATTGACTTCAGTGCAGACGAAGTGATAACGGCATTAGCAAGAGCGTGCGATGCAACCGTGCCAAGATAAGGTAAACCAAGGTACAGTCGCCGCTCAGTTTTCTGGTGGAATTCGGCAATTGCCGACCAACGTGCATGCTGCCACCGAGGGCGGAGTAAGATTCAGAGAGCCCGAAACGTCGCGGAAAGCGATGTTCTAATGCCAGCGTACAAGGCGGCAAGAACCGCACTTAACAAGGAAATCAAGCTCAGTAAGAAAGCCTGCCTAGAAGATCTTTACCACAACGCCAACTCAAATCCGTGGGGCGACGCCTATAGAGTTGCCATGGCAAAGATAAGAGGACCGGCAGTACCACCGGATAGGTACCCTGAGAGAATGAGAATCATCGTAGATGCGCTATTTCCACAGTATGGCCGCCCACGCCATACGGGACTCAGTATGACTTCGAAGAAGAAGCTCGGGTGTGGTGATAAAAGCCTTGAGAACCAAAAAGGCTCCGGGACCAGCAATCATAACGAAGCCAGATATCGACGTGCATCGACGGTGGTTACTTCCCCGAAATATGGAAGTGACAAAAGCTGGTGCTGTTGTCGAAGCCAGGCAAGCCTCCTGGATATCCTACAGCATACACACCGATATGCCTGTTGGACACACTGGGCAAGGTGCTTGAAAGAGTAATCCTTAACAGGCTTACAACGTACACGGAATGGCCTATCCAATATGTTGTTCGATTTCCGGAGGGTAGACGCCATTCGAACGGTCGTGGAAACTATGGAGGCTGCGCAGAAGCAGAAGAGAAGAGGAAATCGTTACTGCGCAGTGGTTACATTGGACGTAAAAAACGCCTTCAACAGCGCTAGTTGGGCTGCAATCGCCGATTCACTGCACAGTCTGAGAGTTCCCGAGTACCTCTGTACGATTCTGGGGAGCTACTTCCAGAACCGGCAACTGATCAACGAAACTGACGCCGGAAAAAGGAGTGCAACCGTAACAGCGGGCGTTCCACAGGGTTCCATGCTTGGCCCAACTCTTTAGAAAGCATGTACGCTTCCTTGAATTGTAGAAGGTACAGAAGCTGGTGTTGCTGCCGAAACCAGGGAAGCCACCAGGCGACCCGGCCTCGTATATGCCTATATGTCTGCTGGATACACTCGGAAAACTCCTGGAACGAATCACCCTTAACGGGTTGACGATATGCACGTAGGGTGAGCGCGGACTGTCCAAGGTGCAGTTCGGATTCCGCAAAGGAGCATCGACAGTGGATGAAATTCGGACAGTGGTCGAGAATGCTGAGAAGGCATCTAAAAAGAAGCGAAGAGGAGATCGACACTGCGCTGTGGCCACGATAAATGTGAAGAATGCATTTTAGAGCACCAACTGAGAAACCATCGCCGCAACGCTGCACAGCATGAGGATCCTCGATTATCTCTGTCAGATCCTGAAGAGCTACTTCCAGAGTAGAGTGCTACTGTACGAGACGATCGAGGGGCAGAAGTCAATTCGAGTCATAGCGGGCATTCCTCAGGACTCCATTCTCGGTCCAACTCTTTGGAACGGTATGTACGATGGGGTCTTAGAACTGCGGCTGCCCGTTGGTTCCGCCGACGACGTGTCACTAACGGTGACACGCCTGCGAAAAGTCGGCGAAGGCAACGAACGCAATAGCGAAAATCATGTCAAACGTTATCAATACACCGATATGGGGTTCCTACCTGGGGCGCTGCGCTGAAAACCAAGCGCAACTGTGAAAAGCTGAACAGGACATCCGGATTATGGCCGTTCGAGTCGCGAGTGTTTACAGAACAATATCGTCGGAGGCAAGTGGCAGCAGGAACGTGTAAAAAAGAAGATGGGTCTACGGATCAGTTGAGTAGTACACGGCAGCACCGCCAGGCTTCACCGGAATCGCTGGACCGACCTCGACACCCTCCCGGGTAGCTCGTGAGCAGGCTAGATCCACAGCCAGGGATTAGACCGAGTAGACCGCGTCGAATAGCTGGCAGTGGGTCGTTGGAGCACCAGTGAACCGGAAGCTGCGCTCCACCCGGAATCGCTGGATGGACTCCTGGTGGGACTAGAAATCGAGTTATGCGTGGTATACATATATATCTTCGTACTGGTGGTACTATATATCTTCGAAATCATTAGTGCTCCGATTAATAAACCCAAGCATTGCATGTGCTATAGCTGTTAAAACAGAGATAGGCTCTTTGAAATTTATTTTCGAGTCAAAGACGTTGTTCCACACCAAGTAATATTCTGTAGTAAGGTTTATATGCCATTCTGCAAGGCTGCTCATTTTACGTTTTCGTCACCATGTGGTTCCACACGGTGCGCCAGGCAATATTGGAACGACGGGTGTACATTTGCATCGAGTTACGTGATAATTTGACAGAGAACATGGCGGCGGAATAAGTTTTTTTCGGCAGTTTGCTTCACGGTCTTGAATTTGTACGTTTGCTGGTTGAATTTAATTTGGTTTTTTTTTTTAATTTAAAAATCATAAAAGAATAATTAAGGTTTAGGAATGATATGAGTGTACTCGTAAGGACACCCGCTACCAATACATATGAAAAACTGGCACAATTTTTTCCAAATTAAAGATCCCTATTGATATCGTTCATTATAAGGTTATCAGGTAAATCCAACTTATCTACACCTTTGAAGTAGCAAAGCAATTTGTTCCAACCAACAAAAATGTACATTTAAATTGAAATCCGTCCTCGCAGAAGCCACTGCTTGAATCACCATAATTTGTGCTCTTCACCAGAAGCGAAGTCATTTTCCATTTCCAAGTTTCCTCTAGTCACGTTCTCGTCCCGAGCGAAACTCCAACCGGGAGCCAGCTAACCAACCAGCTGGGTAATAAATGTGATGCAATTTACGGCTCCCTTGGTTCTGCACAGTAAGCGCACCATCGGACCAGGAATAAAAATGAATTTTGTATAATAAAATGAGCGAACTGTTGGTTACTCAAATGAAAAGAAGAAAAAAACCGCACCCACCCTTTACTTACAAACTGGGGTACTATTTGTACTATTTGCGGGTAAGTTTAGCAAAACTAATGCACTCTATGAAATTAACAGCTACTGACACTCCGTCAAATATTTACCAAGGAAAATTATGTAGAAAGAACTTTGCATCGATTTGCATGGTCAGATTTTCAGGGTTGCCATCTACCTCAATTTGTTCAATATTTCAAAGCAAACCATCCAAAGTTCAAGATTTGAAATTTCCACTTAATATAGTTATTACAAAAGACAAAAATAGTCGCAGCACTGATTGTTTCGACCGTGGTGAAAGAAACGGATTTTCGGTATTTCACAATCAGTTCGATCTTGCTGCCAGCCAGCACCCAAATACATACCGACAGAACGGTGGAGTTAACGTCGGTCAGGTTGGCCACCTACACTTTCCAGCAGTAGTGTATGCATAATTCATGAAATCTGCTGCTTTTATCACGATCCTTTACTCACGTTGCGGGGAAAATTCTCGAGTGAAACAGACAAGTACACCAATATTATGGATATTTTCGGTGCCGGTGGTCCGGCGCGGTCTCATCGTTTGCTGGCCGGAGGTCGCCCGGTACGAGTACGAAAAGTAAAGGGCTCGCCAGAGTCAAAACGGCCACAAACACCACGGGTTCGCAACGTGAACCATGTTCTCATTAGCATTTCAATTGAGGTCTGGCGGGAAGTTGCTTCCGGTGACCGCAAACAAGCAGTTCGTACCCAGTAGTGCCAGTGTCTATCTGTTTAGTGTTTTGTGGTTGGCATTTTTCGCTTGGTTGTTTAGTCGGTTGCTGGTGTGCGATGGTGGTAGCAATGCACCAATGTGTGCTGGAGGTCATGGTTTCCACTGTGGGAGGTGTATTTTCTAGTAACGATTTGCTTGTCAGAGTTGGATAGATGAGGGTGCAAATTAAGGCGGTATCCCTTAAGGCCCGAACAGGATACACCGTCACTGGTGCAGCGTTAATGCGCGGTTCTAAAAGTTCGTCTATAAATGAGTTGCTTTTTGGTTCAGATTAGACGGGCGTAAAACCAATATTGATGTAATTTGTCAATTGGAACCTGATTCTGCGTTATTAGTTATTCACGGTGTGTCTAAAACCATTAATAACAAAAAATGACCATAAATTTGGCATTCGAAAGATACAGTATCCAAGCATCTTCTCAGTGAATTTCAAAATGATCCATCGAGAGATTCGAGAGATATGGTGATTTGAAGTTTTATGATACGTTTCATAAGGCTACCAGCAAACACCCACGGGATTGGTCGTATCTTTACAAACAAAAAATATTTGTCTAATTATTTGGTACTTGGCTTTCGAAAGCTATAGTAATCAAGTATATCCCCCGCAAGTTTGAAAATATTTCATTGACGGAATCGAAAGTTATAATGATTTGAATGCGACGTGTGGTTTTTCTACCAGATTTCATGGTAATGTTTTGTTAATAATGGTTTTAGACACACCGTGTATTCAATTATCAATTATGTTCCAACAAACAAATAATTTAATATAACAGAATATCCCTCAGTACTTACGATGGTAGAAATTGAATTCTGGATTTTGTAAATCAAATACCTGATGCACGGATTCTCCTGTTAAATTATATCATTCTTTTATGGTATATAAAGATTTGGGAGATACCAGATTTGCTTATTTCTCAGAGTCCCAAACTTCCTGATTATGTTATCTCTTTCTTTTTTGATAATCAGGGGGCCGTACACAAATGACGTAGCTTTTTTTCGGCGATTTTTGATCCCTCCCTCCGCCTCGTAGCATTTGGTCACAAAATTCTAACCTCCCCCTCGTAAATAACGTAGCATTTACCTACCCCCTACCCCTAGTCCCATGCAAAGCGGCCGGGGATAAAATAAGTTACATATGTTTTTCAATAATTATAAATACATGTCCTTTCAAAATGTTTGACGACTTTTATCAACATTTTCATTGAAATAGCAAATTGCGTGCAAAATAAGCCCATTTCATGACAAATATAGTGTTGAAAGTTTTGTTTTGAATTTTATATGTCAAGGGGAGCATGGAGAGAAGTTCTCTCAGTTCATAATCCTGCAGCTGCCAATGATTCTAAGAAGCATACGTTCATCTAAATTACTAAATTTTGTTTGGTTGAATCCGAAGTGAAAATTTAATTCAACTCCCAAACTAAGTCTACTAGTTAGCAACATTAGCTAACTAATGTAGCAAGTTAAATCCGCATACAAAATCTTTTCGTATTTTTGCGAACTAGTAATTCCGCGAATCGTAATTTAACTCATGAAAAACCACATCAAAAGTAACTTGTTTGAATTTAAATTTATTTCTCTTGGGAATGGAGTATCATTAAATTGTTGTCTGTAAACAATGGGTTTTAAACTTAATGCTACGTCGCACAACTTTTGACCCTGCCCTCCCCCTCGTCACACTTCGTCACGAATTTAGTGTACCCATGTTTACATTTCCATGTTTCTTGATTTACTTATTTCATAATTTTGTGATTTTCTTATTACCTTTGCACAACGTTATCATGAGATTTTATTCTAGAGCTTACTTTCGAATTTGACACGTGGAGTGATGTGACTGATGTTCATGATATCAGAAGTTTTATTATGATATTCGTAATTTTGTACTCGGAGTATCGCGACAATATAAACAGGAACATAAATGTGTGACTAATAAGTGGGATCTTGTTCCATGAACTATATCACGAACACGATTTGTAGCTCTATAATGTATTTTTGGTGCTCAGCGCAGTTTTCTTTTGTCTTGTCGAGACATCACACTGAATCATATCAAATGAATAACGATATTCGAGGTCCTAATAGTTTTCTTTTATCTACTGCTCCCATTTTACAGTCAGAAACTCAGCCTAAAGCTTCAGATTTCGTGAAAGTTTCATGACCATGTTGCATGAAATCGAAAATGAATAGGGATTTCTTCTAAATATCACAAGCACGCAAGATAGATCCTAGGTCAAGTGCTATGAATCATGAACTAGTTCACGAACCCGTGTATAATATTTCATGATTTTGTGAATTATTTTAAATGCACGAATGGTCAATCGTGACTGTTGGACTGGGAATCATAAACCAATTCACGAATATATGTATAATATTTTGTCATATCGCGAACAATTTCACGAGCACGAATGGTAAGTCGTGACTCAGTTCATGAATACACGAATAATATTCTATGATTTCGCGAACTATTTCACGACCAATAATGGTAAATCGTGGCTATTATACTGGGAATCATAAACCAGTTCACGAAGTATTTCACAAACGAAATTGTCAATTTGTCAAATTTATGCTTGAACTTATTTAATTTTACTTCGGGTGGTGTGGCCGACTTGTCGCTGAAATAGTAGCTGTCATTTCCTGGAATGTGGGGCTTTCGAGAGCGGAAAGTAACTTTCGACGTCCAGCACGAACGACGTCGTCGTCGTCGTCGACGGTAGTTCTTCGTCATCCACCGGCACTGCGATTTCACTGCGATCGCTATATTCTCGTCCGTGTACTCGGGGAACCGAGTCTTCTTTCGACAGATGATGTCCTCCATCTTGAGGGTTCGGTGAATCATGGTATGGGAGCAGCGATATTTTCGGCCGGAGTCACGCAAACTTGTTCCGTATCCGTCCTTGTTATCGAGCAGCTTTTTCAACGTTTCCTTCTTCTTCTTCTTCTTCGTCATTATCTTCGACGGATGGTCGCTACCGACCTTCCGCTGCACGCTCAGAGATACCAGGATCCGGTAAACTGTACTTACGGACACGTTTTCGTCTCGAAAGTGGTCTATCTTAAACTTTTTTCCACGATGACCATGCGTTTCGTAAAACCGTACAACACGCTCGTGGAGTGTTTGCTCTTTCGACGCCATCTTTGATTGAACTGATAGCACCCTAGCGAAAAGAAACATGCCATCCATTTCTAGGGAGTCCAGAGAGCAATTCTCTTGGAGAGAAAAAAAAAATTACGCTTTTTTAAGGGGGTCTTCTAGTTGCATGGTTTCAAATAATCGATTTTTTTCTTTGTTTAATTTCAATCAATATGTTTCTGAGAATACGTCACAGAAAGGATTTATTGAAAATGATAATCTTTGGCATATTTCTGGGAACCGAAAGGTACCCATTTCCGGTCGTTTCTAAGATACTAAGCGCGGCGCACCACAATGGCGATTGTCTACGGAAAAATCATTGTTTAAATTTCACCGGTCCATTCTTGACGGTTTATGTATATGTGAGCGTCTGTAAATGGTTTCTTGTTTATTTTTTGCCAGATTATCGTACGGAAGAAAGAATGCGTCGGACATGTTGAGAAGCGCACACCCAAAACCTCAATGAGTTTGAATAGTGGAATCTGTTCCTTAACGCCAAAACACATGCACAAATTCTTGCATGTTCTTCTTATTTGGCAGTCAGTATCTTCAACCAAAGAGTTTCATCGATCTTACAAGCCATGGAGGTGATTGGAATTACCTTGGGGACTGAAGCTGAAAGATGTGCTACTCGACTCGACAGCGAACGTATAACTCGTTCTGAACACAAAGTGGGTGTCGCGACAAAACAGGCCCGAATTTAACAGAGAGAGAGAGAGAGGAAAATGTGCAAAGCCAAGAACATTTTTGTGATGAGTAAGGTGAGCTCTGCGAATCCGGTATAGCAGATTATCTAGTAAGGTACTGCTATCGAGTTATACACCGTACTTTATCTTTAAACGCGTTTTCCCGAAAGTAGTGCTTTTAAGCGGTCAAGTAAGACTTTTCATAGAAGTACTGATCCGATTTCAATAATTTTTTCTCCAATTGTTCAGGAAGCATACCGCTATGTTTGGTCGAGAGAGATTTGCCAAATGTCACTTTGTTCCATTTTATGGCCCCTAATAGGCCAAAAAATAACGTAAATATAAGACGTAAATGCTACAACTTTACTTAAGCGGGATCTATGCTATTTCAATATCAATGCCATTAATGAAGTTTCAAGGTCGCGAGAGATTTTTCTTTTCGTCTTCAAAAGTAAAATTGAAAAGTAAAACATGTATCTTCAAAATAAAAATGTTTCTAATTCCATTGAGTAGATGCTTTACAATTTATTCCCAAAGAAGTGCTCAATTTTAGGCAGAGCCCCTAAAGAAAATTGCCAGCAACAAATTGTTATCAAATTCATCTGTGTATTTTATTAGCACACCATTGAAAAATCCGTAAATTTGCAAAAAATAGGGAAAACATATTCAATTTTCACAAATTTGCGCAAGACTTTCCCTAACACGGACCTCATCTCGACATTCATATGCGTCCTACACATTTCATCGCTTAATATAAAAGGAATGTTTTTGACCGAATTCCTTCATTGCCCTGCCTGCTCTGCTGGCAGAACCAGTTAGATTATCGCTACTGTTGCTTGTAGGATAGCTGCTACATCTTTCGTTTGACACGAGTTACGGAAGAGAAACGTTTGTGTGTGATTGCTAGAAGGATTTTGTTCGCAGTTCCAAACGACGATAGCGGAACAGAAACGAGAGGGCGAATTGCTGGAGTCGTGTAGGCAAGGTTCAAATAGTTCCATGGGATTCTCGTCCTGTATCACAAGACAGTTATCAGCAAACCGTCATTATTAGAACGAATAAATAATGGAAAAAGAATTCAATTAGAAAATTCCTTTTATTATCTTGTATTAAGTTTGCGCTTGTTAATTCTGTACGTTTACCAATGAATCATAATATAAGCAAATTATCTTCAAAATAATAATCTGCGAACCCGAAAGTTTTTGCAAAACCTTCAAGAAAATCAGTGAATATGGCAACACTGCCACTACGCGAAAGCAACACCAAAAAGAATGATTAAAATATTTTTTTTATTTTTCGCGCAAAAGGGATGTATTCCATCTGCATCAAAAAGTTTATAAAAGAGATCGCCTTGTTTCACAAAGTGCTCATTTGACATGTACTGCGAAAAGGGAATGTTCGTTTCTGTGTATGCAGCAGAAACGAATCGCCCGCGAGGTTTGAATTGTTTCCAAGGATTCTCGCCTCGTATCCCAAAACATAGTTTTCAGCAAACCGTCCTCTTTGAGAATGTAAATACTGTTTATCCGGTAATGTTATAAAGCATATAAGAACATTTCTCGTTGGTGTGGTGTAAAAATATGCAACAACGTCAAGCATGTGTGCCCTAAAAAGATCGATGGATTTGGTGTTCGTTAATAGTGCTGCATTTTCAATGTAACTGTGGTCGTTTCTTGTACAGAACCCTTTAATTTTTCTTTCAATTTTTTTTCCGAACCCTACTCGTTTGTACCTTTTACGCAGACAGGGGCAATGGATTAGTTTAAATCCGTCGGAGCAGGAGCGAGCATAAACAACTTTCTGCAAATGAACACATTCTGGCTAATGACCCCACAAGTTAGGAGATAATTATTTCATTCTTAAGGGGTTACATACCTTTTTGCGCGAAAACTGTTAAGAGAGTTTGAATTTCCATAAAGGCGTAAAGCAATGATTCCATTACATAAAACTTATGGTATTTTGTTAGTACATTTTTCAGTGAAACAAACAAGCATTAGTTCATAAAAATATATTGATAATTGGCGGAGTTATGGCTTTTTCCCCGAAACCCTATTTTATTTAAGAGGTTTGCGGATATCACGATTAAAGGCATATAGATCAACTAAAATCCCAAAGCTCTAAAAGTTCCATTAGTATATGAGTATTCCTAGTACATTAACGTTTTTCCTAATCACTGTTTTAAGCTCTAAAATTGTATTAAAAAATTCTCATCCACAAAACAAAAATTTGTGCATAAAAAAGGAATCGTTAAGGTATGATAAAAATAATTACGACCAATTGAAAAAATATGAAGGAAATCGGTTGAGTGTTTTTTCGGCAATCGTGATCACGGAAAAACCATTTTTGGACAAAACGACATATCGAGAAAATCGAGTTCAAAATTTTTGTTAGTTGTTAGTTGTTAGTTGTTAGTTGATAGTTGATAGTTGTTTGTTGTTTGTTGTTTGTTGTTTGTTGTTTGTTGTTAGTTGTTAGTTGTTAGTTGTTAGTTGTTAGTTGTTAGTTGTTAGTTGTTAGTTGTTAGTTGTTAGTTGTTAGTTTTTTTTTTTATTCAAATCGTTTATTTGATAAGGCACGTTGCGTTAGCTTAAAGGTGCCAATTTTGTTTTGTTTTACATTTTAAATTGCTTAAAACTAGGGGATTACATATTGATTTTTTTAAAATGAAACTAATGCGATTTTATAGCTATCTTATATATCTACACAAGGGGATAATATTGTTTTCGTAAGATTAGGGGGGTCATTTAGTTTTTGTGGCAATATGGTTTGACATTTTTATCAGTGAGATTATTGGAGCAAATAATGTTTAATTAAGGGGGACAATTTTTTACGACTAACTTAAAACTAGGAATAACTAGAGGGCATGATTGAATTTTGTAAAGATTCGTAATTATAGTTATTTTTGTGGGTAGTAGAGTTGGGCAATTTCAACGAGATTATATAATATAATAGTTAAAACTAGAAGAGACAAGAAGAGCTAAATGCTTCGTGATGATATTGGGGGGGGGGGGGGGGGTAGGGGTGTTACTTCTGGGTATAAGAGTCAGGGGAGGGAGGGTAGACAAAGATGGCAGGGAGAGAAAATTATTTCAGTTTCAGGCATCGTGAGATCAACGGATGGATTACAAACTCGGGTGGCCTTCATCAGGGGAATCATGTACTGGGACGCCGGGTGGTCCTCCTCAAGATGGCAGGGGTTTTTCCAGACGATTTCGTAGTACGGCTCAGATGTGGATCGGCTACATTTCGAGTTAAGCGTGTTATGTTCGTGCCGTAGGTCCCGTGTTTGTTGGCTCATTCGATACAGATGGTTTGATACAGGTGGAAGAGCGTTCTGAGAATGATAAGGAGATAACAAGGGGCAGTTAGACTTGTATATTGATGGTTTTCACAAAGGTGTATATAAGGGACATATAGAGAACATCGCGGCTTGCCAGCACATCTCGAACCGGGACGTTGGTTGGTCTTCCTCGGGCCCGCAGGGTATGCATTAGCCGAGACCTAGCGGAACTGTACTCGGTGCACGCCCAGACAATGTGCTCGATGTCGTGATAGCCGTCGCCACAAGCGCAGATACCACTATCCACGAGCCCAATACGCCGGAGATGTGCATCCAGCGTGTAATGGTTTGCCATGAGTCGGGACATCACACGAATGAAGTCACGACCCACATCCATCCCCTTGAACCAAGGTTTCGTCGATACCTTAGGGATTATCGAATGTAGCCACCTTCCCAGCTCTCCACTGCTCCACGAAGTTTGCCAACTTTCGAGGGTTCTCTGATGAGTAATACTGAAAAATTCGCTGAAGCAAATTGGTCTTTCGTAAACGTCTCCTTCTAAGGCACCCACCTTAGCTAAGGAGTCTGCCTTCTCATTGCCCGGAATGGAGCAATGAGAAGGGACCCATACCAAGGTAATCTGGAAAGAGTTGTCAGATAAAGCACTCAGTAGCTCCCGTATTTTCCCCAAAAAATACGAGGAGTGCTTGCCTTGTTTCATCGAGCGAATAGCGTCAATGGAACTGAGGCTATCCGAAACGATGAAGTAATGGTCTGCGGGTAATGTTTCAATGACTCCAAGGGTATACTGAATGGCAGCTAGTTCTGCGGCGTAAACTGAAGCAGGGTCACTGAGTTTGTAGGAGGCGGTGAACTTTTGATTGAAAATACCGAAGCCAGTGGATCCTTCGAGGTTTGATCCGTCAGTATAAAACATCTTAGAACAGTCGACTTCTCGGAATTTATTATAAAAAATGTTTGGAACCACTTGTGGGCGTATGTGGTCCGGAATTCCACTAATCTCGTCTTTCATGGATGTGTCGAAGAAAACAGTAGATTCAGAAGTATTTATGAAATGCACACGGTTGGGATTGTAAGAAGAAGGGTTAATATTCTGCGCCATGTAGTCAAAGTACAGGGACATGAAACGGGTCTGAGAATTGAGCTCAACAAGCCTTTCGAAATTTTCAATCACGACCGGGTTCAAGATATCGCATCGAATGAGCAATCGATATGAGAGTTCCCAAAATCGATTTTTCAACGGGAGAACGCCCGACAGCACTTCGAGACTCATCGTATGGGTCGACTGCATGCACCCTAAGGCGATACGCAAACAACGATACTGAATTCTTTCGAGTTTGATGAAATGTATGTTCGCGGCGGAGCGAAAGCAGAAGCATCCGTATTCCATTACCGACAGTATCGTTGTTTGATACAACCTTATTAGGTCTCCTGGGTGGGCACCCCACCATGTTCCGGTTATTGTACGAAGAAAGTTGATGCTTTGTTGGCATTTCTGTTTCAGATACCGAATATGGCATCCCCAAGTACCTTTCGAGTCGAACCAGACCCCTAGATATTTTACTGTGAAGACCTGAGCGATAGTTTGACCCATTAATAGAAGCTGTAGTTGTGCTGGTTCACGCTTCCTTGAAAATACAACTAGCTCAGTTTTCTCCGTGGAGAATTCGATACCCAGCTTAATAGCCCAAGCAGACAAATTGTCCAGGGTATTCTGTAATGGTCCTTGTAGATCGACAGCTTTGGGTCCCGTAACAGACACCACGCCATCGTCTGCAAGTTGCCTTAACGTGCAGGAATTGTCAAGACATTCATCAATGTCGTTGACATAGAAATTGTATAAAAGGGGGCTTAGACATGAGCCCTGGGGAAGGCCCATGTAGCTAAATCGTGATGTCGATAAGTCACCATGCGAAAAATGCATGTGCTTTTCCGACAACAAGTTTAGTAAAAAGTTGTTTAAAGTCGCTGAAAGACCATGCTGGTGCAGCTTCTCTGAAAGAATGTTGATCGAAACTGAATCAAAAGCCCCCTTAATATCTAGGAACACTGATGCCATCTGCTCTTTGCTAGCATAGGCCATTTGAATTTCAGTTGAGAGCAACGCAAGACAATCGTTCGTCCCTTTGCCTTTGCGAAAGCCAAATTGTGTATCTGACAGTAAGCCATTTGCTTCGACCCAATTGTCGAGGCGGGATAGGATCATTTTCTCGAACAACTTCCGGATACAGGATAGCATTGCGATCGGACGGTACGAATTGTGGTCGGAGGCTGGTTTTCCTGGTTTTTGGATGGCGATGACCTTCACTTGTCTCCAATCGAGTGGGACAATGTTAGCCTCGAGAAACTTATTAAATAAGTTCAACAAGCGTCTCTTGGCAGAGTCAGGCAGATTCTTCAACAAGTTGAATTTGATTCTGTCTGGCCCCGGAGCTTTATTGTTACACGACAAGAGAGCAAGTGAGAACTCCACCATCGAAAAAGGTGTTTCGTTCGCGCTATCGTGAGGAGACGCGGCGCGGTAAATCTTCTGTGCCGGGGCGGAATCCGGACAAACCTTCTTGGCGAAATCGAATATCCAACGGTTTGAATATTCAACGCTCTCATTAGTACTGTTTCGATTTCGCATACGTCGGGCTGTTCCCCAAAGAGTGCTCATCGATGTTTCTCTCGTTAATCCGTCGACGAACCGGCGCCAATAATCGCGTTTTTTGGCTTTCATCAAACTCTTCATTCGCTTGTCTAACGTCGCGTACTGTCGAAAACTGGCGGGTAACCCATCGTTCCGGAAGGTCTTAAACGCGGCGGCCTTCTCTGCGTACACGTCTGAGCACTCTTTATCCCACCAGGGATTGGGAGAACGTTTTTGTATGTTCGCGCCGGGTACTGGCCTAGTCTGAGCTTGATTCGCGCTGTCGAGAATCAAGCCAGCCAAAAAGCTGTACTCTTCCTCCGGAGGAAGTTCTTGGGTAGATTCGATGTTGTCGGATATCGCGGCAGCATAGCTCTTCCAATCGATATTTCGTGTGAGGTCATACGAAATATTGATTGATTTCAATGGCCTTGAACCGTTATTGATTGAGACTACAATCGGCAGATGGTCGCTGCCGTGGGGATCAGGAATTACCTTCCACGTGCAATTTAACCGCAGCGATGTTGAGCAAAGGGACAAGTCTAAGGCGCTCGGGCGCGCTGGAGGAGCAGGAATCCGTGTCATTTCACCCGTGTTTAAAATTGTCAAATTGAAGTTATCGCAAAGATCCTGAATTAAGGAAGACCGGTTATCATCATAGAGGCAACCCCATGCTGTACCGTGAGAGTTAAAGTCTCCTAAAACTAGTCGCGGTGCTGGCAGGGATTCTAAGATGTCTTGTAGCCGTCGGTGCCCAACCGCGGTGTTGGGGGGAATATATATGGAAGCTATGCAAAGGCTTTTGCCTTTGGTTGTTACTTGACAAGCGACAACTTCAATACCTGTTATCGAGGGAAGGTTAATTCTGTAGAAGGAATAGCACTTTTTGATCCCCAAAAGCACTCCTCCATAGGGGGTGTCTCGATCCAGGCGAATAATATTAAAGTCGTGGAAGTTGAGTTCTATGTCGGAAGTTAACCAAGTTTCACATAATGCAAATGCATCGCAACTCAAATTATTTATTAAAATTTTGAAGGAATCGATTTTCGGGATGATACTTCTGCAATTCCACTGTAGAACAGTGATCAAATCCGTGACCTCGTTCGATGAGTTAGCCATCGAAGGATACAATCGCTGAGAGGAGGGGCCATTTAGCAGTCAACTGCTTCAAAAATGTTCTCACTGTAGGGAGAAAAGCTAACATAAGACTTTTAATAGGATCAGTAATATTGAAAGTTTTTATTATCCAGTCCACTATGTCCGAGAGTTTTATAATTCCAGTGCTGTGATTACTCTCGAACTGAAACAAAGGAACACTTGGGATTTTTGATGTTCCTGGAAGTGCTGGGAACTCCTTCTCTGAGCTTAATCCTCCGAGACCAGGAGCTAATTGCTTCGGTTTGGTTGCAACACTTCCAATAGATGTGACTTTCGGAGCCCCCTCAAGGGACACCTTCTGGCCTTTACAAGGAACTTTACGAGAGGAAGTGTTCCTCCTCTTCCTATAAATTCTAGGCACCCTAGTAGATGTTACCTCTTGTGGGTTACCAGCCTCGCCCTCGTCAGGAGGCAAGTGAGTATAGATGTTTGCTGAGGATGGTGGCGTAGCATTCTTTAACATTTCTGCGAAAGAATGTTTGGATCGTCCCGCAAGGGAACGTTTCAGTTTATCCCCGCGTAGTTTGTACGCGGGACATGCCGAGATATCATGCAGACTCTCCGTACAGTAAGGACACTTTTCGGCTTGCTTACTGCACGAATCATCTAGATGATTCTCCCCGCATTTTCCACAGCGGGCCTTGTTGCTACAATGGGTGGCTGTGTGACCCAGTTGTTTACACTTTGTGCAATTCATGACCCGCGGCACAAACAGACGCACAGGCAGACGAACCTTGTGCAAGAGGACGAAATTTGGCAAAGCGGTACCAGCGAAGGTCACCCGATAAGAGTTTGATTGGGGGTACGTTTTTGAACCATCCCCCGCAACTACTACTGAGTGCAAACGTTTGCACTCAAGTATTTTAACTGGCTGAAGTAAGCGGTCTCTGAATCGGCCAACCCCGTACTTCAGCAGATCCTCGCACGTCAAACTCTCATCGGTTACGACGCCTTCGGATTGTACTCTTACCGCCGGAATATACACGTTATAATCCCGCGTAAAGTGCTCACAGCAAGCAATATCGTTTGCCTGCTTTGAGTTGGCTAGCAACACCCTTATCTTGTCCGAGCGGACCTTTGAAATTTCGGTCACAGCCGAGAACCGTTCCGTCAGGTCTCTAGAAATCTGAAGAAGATTCAGTGATTTAGTCTTGGGCCGAAAGAAGACCACAAATGGACCAGTTGAGAGTTCTGGATAGCATTTGGGCCGGGGGGGAGCCTTAGAAGTTGAACCCGATTCAACTTCCATTTGACCATCCGGAGAGGGAACCATAGAAAACGTCAACGCACGGGGTCAGCGCCCGCGCAGACGGAAGAAAGCAATAAATGTGTTACAAAAGACAAAAACCACTTAGCTTTAAACTGGTGTCCAACGACGAACCGATCCAGCTTATACAGCTGGCTATTGTTTAATCCTCACACGCGAACAAAAGACTGAGGACCGAACCGAACTGGCAAAATAACCTTGAATGCGGATTAAAACTATTCTTTATCGCCTCACACAGCACTACGGACTAGAAAAAACAACCTCTGTCTCGATGGAGAGCTCGAAAACGAATGATTAGTTGTTAGTTGTTAGTTGTTAGTTGTTAGTTGTTAGTTGTTAGTTGTTAGTTGTTAGTTGTTAGTTGTTAGTTGTTAGTTGTTAGTTGTTAGTTGTTAGTTGTTAGTTGTTAGTTGTTAGTTGTTAGTTGTTAGTTGTTAGTTGTTAGTTGTTAGTTGTTAGTTGTTAGTTCTTAGTTCTTAGTTCTTAGTTGTTAGTTGTTAGTTGTTAGTTGTTGGTTGTTAGTTGTTAGTTGTTAGTTGTTCGTTGTTCGTTGTTGGTTGTTAGTTGTTAGTTGTTAGTTGTTAGTTGTTAGTTCTTAGTTCTTAGTTCTCAGTTCTTAGTTCTTAGTTCTTAGTTCTTAGTTCTTAGTTCTTAGTTCTTAGTTCTTAGTTCTTAGTTGTTAGTTGTTAGTTGTTAGTTCTTAGTTCTTAGTTCTTAGTTCTTAGTTCTTAGTTCTTAGTTCTTAGTTCTTAGTTCTTAGTTCTTAGTTCTTAGTTCTTAGTTCTTAGTTCTTAGTTCTTAGTTCTTAGTTCTTAGTTCTTAGTTCTTAGTTCTTAGTTCTTAGTTCTTAGTTCTTAGTTCTTAGTTCTTAGTTCTTAGTTCTTAGTTCTTAGTTCTTAGTTCTTAGTTCTTAGTTCTTAGTTCTTAGTTCTTAGTTCTTAGTTCTTAGTTCTTAGTTCTTAGTTCTTAGTTCTTAGTTCTTAGTTCTTAGTTCTTAGTTCTTAGTTCTTAGTTCTTAGTTCTTAGTTCTTAGTTCTTAGTTCTTAGTTCTTAGTTCTTAGTTCTTAGTTCTTAGTTCTTAGTTCTTAGTTCTTAGTTCTTAGTTCTTATTTCTTAGTTCTTAGTTCTTAGTTCTTAGTTCTTAGTTCTTAGTTCTTAGTTCTTAGTTCTTAGTTCTTAGTTCTTAGTTCTTAGTTCTTAGTTCTTAGTTCTTAGTTCTTAGTTCTTAGTTCTTAGTTCTTAGTTCTTAGTTCTTAGTTCTTAGTTCTTAGTTCTTAGTTCTTAGTTCTTAGTTCTTAGTTCTTAGTTCTTAGTTCTTAGTTCTTAGTTCTTAGTTCTTAGTTCTTAGTTCTTAGTTCTTAGTTCTTAGTTCTTAGTTCTTAGTTCTTAGTTCTTAGTTCTTAGTTCTTAGTTCTTAGTTCTTAGTTCTTAGTTCTTAGTTCTTAGTTCTTAGTTCTTAGTTCTTAGTTCTTAGTTCTTAGTTCTTAGTTCTTAGTTCTTAGTTCTTAGTTCTTAGTTCTTAGTTCTTAGTTCTTAGTTCTTAGTTCTTAGTTCTTAGTTCTTAGTTCTTAGTTCTTAGTTCTTAGTTCTTAGTTCTTAGTTCTTAGTTCTTAGTTCTTAGTTCTTAGTTCTTAGTTCTTAGTTCTTAGTTCTTAGTTCTTAGTTCTTAGTTCTTAGTTCTTAGTTCTTAGTTCTTAGTTCTTAGTTCTTAGTTCTTAGTTCTTAGTTCTTAGTTCTTAGTTCTTAGTTCTTAGTTCTTAGTTCTTAGTTCTTAGTTCTTAGTTCTTAGTTCTTAGTTCTTAGTTCTTAGTTCTTAGTTCTTAGTTCTTAGTTCTTAGTTCTTAGTTCTTAGTTCTTAGTTCTTAGTTCTTAGTTCTTAGTTCTTAGTTCTTAGTTCTTAGTTCTTAGTTCTTAGTTCTTAGTTCTTAGTTCTTAGTTCTTAGTTCTTAATTCTTAGTTCTTAGTTCTTAGTTCTTAGTTCTTAGTTCTTAGTTCTTAGTTCTTAGTTCTTAGTTCTTAGTTCTTAGTTCTTAGTTCTTAGTTCTTAGTTCTTAGTTCTTAGTTCTTAGTTCTTAGTTCTTAGTTCTTAGTTCTTAGTTCTTAGTTCTTAGTTCTTAGTTCTTAGTTCTTAGTTCTTAGTTCTTAGTTCTTAGTTCTTAGTTCTTAGTTCTTAGTTCTTAGTTCTTAGTTCTTAGTTCTTAGTTCTTAGTTCTTAGTTCTTAGTTCTTAGTTCTTAGTTCTTAGTTCTTAGTTCTTAGTTCTTAGTTCTTAGTTCTTAGTTTTTAGTTCTTAGTTCTTAGTTCTTAGTTCTTAGTTCTTAGTTCTTAGTTCTTAGTTCTTAGTTCTTAGTTCTTAGTTCTTAGTTCTTAGTTCTTAGTTCTTAGTTCTTAGTTCTTAGTTCTTAGTTCTTAGTTCTTATTTCATTTTTGGCTGCTTTTTCATATTTCATTTTCCGTATTTTTTTCTTTAACCTCTTATTTCTGAAATCTGCTGTTTTATGCCTAATTGGCTACGAAATACAAACTATGCTTTCCATAGCGCTCCCGGCTCTTTATGAATTAGAAAAGCGTCTGTGTCATTTTCCAATGACAAGTCGCTGTTATACAAAAAAGCCCCTCCAAAACTGTTGGAAAACTATCGTGAAACGAAACGCCGGACAACCTTGCTTGCAAACAACGACAGAACTGGGACGACTGAAACTTTTTTTGCTCGCAACTTTTTGGTGCGCTTTCCTCCTACGAACTTGGCTGCAATCATCGTTTATATCCGGATTTATATACATATTCCGAAACGGACCTCGCGTTTTTTTGCAGCAGCAGCCGCACCAGGCCTATATCGAGCGGTAAAACTTTGCAATAGCACCGGCCAGCACTGTCAGAGAAATACGACTCCAGCTAATGAAAGCAATAGTCGTAGAGCTTCATTAGCCACCATAAACCCTAGCCGAGCTAGCCGAGAGTTTCCTTTCCATTTGTCTTAACTATTAGCTTCGTGTTTTCGATGGAGGGGTAGGTATTTAGGATTCATACAGTCTGGCAGTTTATCGGGGGGTTGGTTGGTTGGTTGGGAAAGTTTTGAGAGGCACGATTCCAAACGTTCCACGGGCACGGCATTTTTAAGTGGCGAGCTGAGGGAGTTGGTGGACATTCATGGCCTACACGGTCGGTGCTTGTTTCGAGCTATGGCGGACCGTGGGGGTCTGGGTGGCTGCCTAAGTGAGTAATTTTACAAACAAACATTGAATGCTTAATTATAGAGATGAAAAACAAGATTGCTTTCCTTGGCAGGGTGAGGGTGTTTGTTTTAATTTTGAAGTGGGAACTATATCGCTGTGCGAAAGTTTTCACCACGTACACAATAAATTTGAATATTTGAGTAGCTTTCTTCACAGTTCCTAAGTGCATGTTAAATCTACTTTTGTCGTTTTTTATGTTAGTAGTTAGTTTACTATGATAGTTTTAAATTGTTGAACATCTACGATAGTTCGTAGTTGGTGCTATTAACTCTATCCGAACATATTCAGTCTAAGATTTGTTTCATTCTGTTGAATATGATGAGCCTTCGTCATCATCTACCATTGAATTATTCATTGGGTGTCGTACAAGAACGACTGTTGAAGCTTCCAGTATCATATGGTAAGGTGATTCTAAAAGGAAGAGCGGAACTGATAAAGTCATGACGTGGGTACTCAATCAGTCCGTTATACCAAGCTTTTGACACCTGCAGAAGTCATGCGATCTGTTATGTTGGATGAAAAGCAGAGGCACTTTGAATAAATTGTAGCATGTTCAATACGAAACATAAAGAACAAATCTCGTTGCAGCGGTCCTGTATGTTTCATGTGGGACGACGTTTGCCGAAGTTATATTGGGCCATTAAAATCACCAATTCAAATATATGAACGTTTATTGACTCTGCGAGCGTGCTGTTTTTGTTAGTACACTTTGTAGTGTCGCTAGGGGGGTTGGGGGTGAGGTAAGGTGCAAAATTATTAGGCGGCATTTCCTACTTAATAAATTCGTTAATAAATTAATGAAATAAAGAACTTCGTATTCATGAAACTATTTGTGTTTCTAGAAAACTAGCTCTTCCCGAATATATACATGGCATTACATTCAAATATCTGGTTGAGTTGCAGTGGTTGTTCCCTGGACACATTTAGTTTTTATATGATTCTGGTTCATAATTTGAGAATACATAGCCGTCAGTTAAACGAGGTTCATGATTTCACGAGCTTATTCACGATTTTTGTAATTTCTCATCCCGTGACCGTCATGAGTTTACTCTCGGATGTTTACTGTCAGAATAGCGTGTTTTATGATTTCAGCATGTTAGTCGCGATTTTTGTAATTTCTATTCAGGTCATCGTGATATTTTAGTCATGAGGAGAGTTTTTCTTGTTTATGATTTCAGGATCATAGTCACGATTTTTGGTATTTTAATTAGGTGTAATGTGATTTGTATTCACGATTTCAGGATCTTCTTCACGATTTTCGTAATTCCTTTTCGAGTTATCGTGATATTTCAGTCATGAGTAGAGTGATTTATGTTCATGATTTCAGGATCTTAGTCACGATGTTCGTAGTTTACACTTTATCGTAATATTTTACCATTTCGCTTACTTTCTAATTTTACTGATTCGCGGTATTTAGTTCTGTAAACCATATCACGAACACGTTTTGTAACTCTACGATGTTTTTTGGTGCACTGCGAAGTTTTCGTTTTCCATCCAGACATCACACTGAACCTTATGGAATGAATATCGATGTTCGAGTTCCTAATAGTTTTTTTTATATCTCGTACCTATTACTGGTCGTTAGCAGCTGGAAATATGATATTTCATGAAATAGTGCATGGAACAAAAATGATTCCACGAATAATACTCCAAATTTTGTGAAATAGTGAAAATTTCTTGGCTATTATATAGTAAATCATGTACTGGGAAACATGTAGCAGTTCATGGATCCACCGAAAATATTTATCAGTTTTCAATAATAATTCGAGTCATCATAGATAAATCAAAAATTTATATTGTACCTTTAACAGAAACTGTCCCTGGCAGCACTGCTCCAGCGGGATCCAACTAGATAAATTACAATAACTTCAGTTGTACGGATAATTCTTATAAAAGCTGGTACTCAAATGAAATGTAATGGTCACAATAATTAGTTTTGTAAGCAAATCTTGCTTTAGCTAAAAGTTGTTGCTAAACTTTATTGTTTACAAACAAAGTGGACATGGGTTGAAGATCAATTATGTTTTGTTCTGAACCTTTAGCAAGAGAATTAAAAACAATGTTGAACGCCAGTTATTCACAAAAACAATATTTTAAAAGGATTTGCTCAATTCTTTTGTCAATATATCCTGCAGGTATAACATGGGGAATCAAAAGGGCGATTGGCGTTTCAGCATATACATCGCGCGTATCATATCGTACCTGCGAGGATTTCTGACGTACTATAAAGTTTTTATGATTTCCATGTGCCTGCTGGATAGATACATGATTTTGAGAAAAACTCACCTGGAAAATGAGGTGTTAGTCAAAAAGTGGTGTACCAACTGCGTACCTAACGAATCTGTGGTCGGTTTTCGACGTACCAAGAATTTAAGTATAAATAGTTATAAAACTTTTTCCAAGTATATTATATGCTACTTTCACCAACGTAATTCGATTACTAAGGAAATTCTACACTGATTTCATATATAAAACTACAACCTTAAGTAACTTTTGATTAACTTTCCAGAAAATAATTATTTTATTTAATTCACCATCGACCACGCGTCTCCATAGAATTAATAATGATGAAATAAAATATATAAATAATAAATATAAATAAACGCAGTGTTAAATACAAGGTTAGATCACAAATTAACGAATTAACAAACTTAACTCGATATTAGGCTCAGATATCCTTAGTACTACATCCTTGAAAAATTAAGAATATTTCCCGCAAATTTAAAAAAATTGGAGATTTCCAAAACTATGTTGGGACGATTCATCTCAAAGTGCTAAACTGCATCTAAAGTGCATATCAAGCAAAATTCAATTATTGTTATTGTCATTGGTTACCTTTTGAGTGAAGTACACACCTAGATAAAATCGTGTAAAATTACGTCTCCTGACTCTGACATATACGAGCATCAAAAATAGCACGTTTAATTTTAATTTTACATGACGTTGAATTTCGTAAATCACGTAATTTTACTTCACATATTTCGTTTGTTTTAAATGTTAATAAGTGTAATTTTATTCCAAGGCGCATGAAAATACATTTTTCATTTAAAATTAAACTGAATACGGTTATATTTCGTCATTTCGTGAATTACGGTTTGTTAACTTGTGTCATGTTTGAAATTACGTCAAGGATAAAATTACACCCAGGTTTTTTTTACGCGGTGGATGCGTACCGCGTAAAAAACCGCGTAAAAAAACCGCGTTAATTGGAAATCCGTGTAAAAAACCGCGTTAATTGGAAAATCCGCGCAAAAAAAACTCTCAGTAAAAGACTTAGAATATTTTTGGAAATTTTTTTTGCGCCGATTTCGCAATTAACACGGTTTTTGCAAAAAATATTCTAAGTCCTTTTGAATGCAAAAGACTTAGAAGATTTTCGGAAAGATGGAAGAGACGGATCTGGAAGACTCGCACCACAACAATATGGGTATTTTCGGAATGGTCTTGAAGAGTAGGTTCTAGAAATTGATTTTTAGAGCCATTTTGAAATCAAAGATGGCTACTTCCGGTTTTTGCGAAATTCGCTATAACCCAATCAATATGGGTATTTTTGGAATGGTCTTGAAGAACAGGGGCCAGAAATTGATTTTTGATGTAATTTTGATATCAAAGATGGCGACTTCCGGTTTAGCGAAATTCGCTATAACCCAATCAATAGGGGTATTTTCGGAATGGTCTTGAGGAGTAGGTGCCAGAAATTGATTTTTGACGTCATTTTGAAATCAAAGATGGCGACTTCCGGTTTAGCGAAATTCGCTCTAACTCAATCAATATGGGTATTTTTAGAATGGTCTTGAAGAGTAGGTGCCAGAAATTGATTTTTGACGCCATTTTAAAATCAAAGATGGCGACTTCCGGTTTAGCGAAATTCGCTACAACTCATTTAATATGGATATTTTTGGAATGGTCTTGAAGAGTAGGTGCCAGAAATTGATTTTTGACGCCATTTTGCAATCCAAGATGGCGAATTCCGGTTTAGCGAAATTCTCTGTAACCCAATCAATATGGGTATTTTCGGAATGGTTTTGACAAGTAGCAGACAAACGTCGATGTTTGCCGTCATTTTAAAATTCCAGATGGCGACTTCCGGTTCACCGAAATTCCTGCATGAAAAATTTGGGCAATCATCTAAATCACCCTCAAATATAAGATCTAATCATAAACCAGTAAAATGCAAAATATTTTTATGTGTTCATCCAGAAAAGTGCGGTGAGAACGGAAGAGAGAGAAGAAAGAGACGTATGTGGTGTGAGTTGGGGGTTTGAATTTATTCAAATTAAATGTATTGCTTACATTTAAGTAAATTCAACTGTTTAATTAAAACTATTTGTACTACAACTTCGACTTCCAAAAATACCAGTATTGATTGGGTTATAGCGAATTTCGCGAAATCGGAAAAATGGCGCCAAACATAAATTCGGATTTCAAAATGGCGCCAAACATAAATTTCTGGTACCTACTTTTCAAGACCATTCCGACAATACCCATATTGCATGGGTTGTAGGGAATTTACGCTAAACCGGATGTCGCCATCTTGGATTTCAAAATGGCGTCAAACATAAATTTCTAGCACCTACTTGTCAATACCATTCCGAAAATACCCATATTAATTGGGTTATAGCGAATTTCGCTAAACCGGAAGTCGCCATTTTTGATTTCAAAATGGCGTCAAATATCAATTTCTGGTACCTACTCTTCAAGACCATTCCGAAAATACCCATATTGATTGGGTTATAGCGAATTTCACTGAACCGGAAGTCGCCATCTTGGATTTCAAAATGACGTCAAAAATCAATTTCTGGCACCAACTCTTCAAGTCCATTCCGAAAATACCCATATTGATTGAGTTATAGCGAATTTAGCAAAACCGGAAGTCGCCATCTTTGATTTCAAAATGGCGTCAAAAATCAATTTCTGGAACCTACTTTTAAAGACCATTCCGAAAATACGCATATTGTTGGGGTGCGGGCCATAAGGAATCTTCCAGACCCGTCTCTTCCATCTTTTCGAACATCTTCTAAGTATTTTGCATTCAAAAGGACTTAGAATATTTTTTGCAAAAACCGTGTTAATGGCGAAATCCGCGCAAAATAAAAATTGCCAAAATTCTTCTAAGTTCTTTGCATTTAAAAGGACTTAGAATTTTTTTTCAGAAAAAAGTCTAAGTCTTTTGCATTCAAAAGGACTTAGAATATTTTTGCAAAAACCGCGTGAATTGGAAAATCCTCGTAAAAAAACCGCGTTAATTGGAAAATCCGCGTAAAAAAACCGCGTTAATTGGAAAATCCGCGTAAAATAACCTCGTAAAAAACCGCGTAAAAAAACCTGGGTGTAATATTTTTTGGGCGCGTGGTGTGATTTTTTGAAAAATATTGAATATTTCCCGGAAAACGTTTACAAACCTAAGAATTCCTTAACCATGTTGGTACGTTTCATCTCCAAGTACAAAAATTCATTTAACGTGCACTTTATGTACATTTTTTGTACTTAAAGATGAAACGTACCAACATAGTTTTTGAATTTTCCAGTTTTTAAACATTTCCAGGAAATATTCAATTTTTTTCAAAAAATGTAGTACTAAATATGTCTGGGTCTAATATTGAGTTAAGTTTGTTAACTCGATGGTTGTTATAATTTTTTGTGATTGATTTCTGACGCTGTATTTTACTGCGTTTATTTGATCATTATTATTATTTTAATGGAGACGCGTGGTCGATGGTGAATAAAATAAAAAAATCTGAAAAGTTAATCAAAAGTTGCTTAATTGTGAAGTTTTATTTATGAAGTCGGAAAAGAATTTCCTTACTAATATTTGTTTCCTATGAATAGGTGAAAATAATCGGAGTCTTGTGAAAATTTATTCATAAACGGGCGGCAAATTTAACTTTTGTCCCAGAGCGAAGAAAAAACCTCGCGCCGCCACTGTTTACACTAACTGATTTGACAAACACGATAGGATCCAAGCCTCGTCAACAAGCAGATGAAGATAGTTGCTAATCATTCCGATTCTACTTTTTCTGGTTTGAAAGTTCAAGAATCGCTAGTTGAATTTTGTTGTAAAAGTGTAGTGTAAAGTTGAACAGATACCCTTGAGATAACAAAAATAACACATAATGAATAAAAAATTCAGTGATTAAAATCATATTAACCAGAAAGTGAATCCCACTAAACTCGTTTCCAAATGTCTTCCATCTGTTCACTAGCTAACTTTCACACTCCCAGTGTGAAACTAAATCGACTGAGTAAAACCCCACGCTGTGGATCCATTTCGTACTCGTACTCCCGGGAAATCCACTGCATCGTAATCATCATCAAACTCCGGAGAAAGTTTTTATCTCTCTGCCATAGTATCCACCATCTGCTGTTGTTGCTAGCACTTGGACGATCAAGATTTTCAACTAGGTACAACTCTTTGTTCTGTTGATGAGTTCCCATCCGCCCGCAAGAAAGGATGCGCACTAGAAATGATTGATATTTCCCTGTGTGCTCTTGTGGACGATTAAAGCGTGGGGGGTGGGTTAATCGCCACACAAAAAAAAAACAGGAAATCCTTCTTCACGGTTAGTAACGATTTTCCTCCAAATGAGGCTAATCGAATAGCACACTAATGGGAACAGCTACTAAATTGAAGGGATGACGAAACCGACCACTTTCGTATAGCGATTTTAGATAGAGTGTAAATGTAAATGGAACCCCGGTTCGTCGGCCTTCATCTAATTAATTAAACTCGTTACGTAACGCCACAAACGATTGTGCTTCAATCATTTGCATAAATTGTCGCTTTATCGGCACCTTCCAGTGTGGTTAGTTTTCTCTCACCCATTTTCATTCATCCAAAAACCGGGGCAATCTGGTTTCACAATCGCAACAACATCAACATTTAATACAAGTGCGAGCGACGACGGTTTGAAACGACGACACGACGCAGTTAATTAAGAATTTGTGTGATGTTTAATTATTCTACTCTTTTTTTGCACTGCTTGGAACGGACACGCAACTCGAGAATGATTGATCGTTGTGCTGTTGGATGGAAACGGAAACCGAACAAGTTGGCAACCGTTCGTCTCCCTCGGGCAAGTCAATGTTGATGGAGCCGCCTGGTTGATTTTCGAGGGATCCAACAAGCACGTCGACTTGTTAATGGGATGACATAAAAACTACGATCGCTGCAACTGGTGATGTTTGCTACGAAAAAAGTTGTTACTGAAAGACCAACATAGTTCTTTTTGGGGTACGCGCAGTTTTCGAGCTCCCCATTGCCAAGGTCGTTACATTACCATTAATGTTTCACTCATTCCACGTAAATTTAGTCGTAATACTTTTCCGTTCAGTTTAACTATTCCGTACTGTTGAGATGGTGAACTGGGTTGTGATAGAACAAGTTTGCATGGTGAGGGCTTTGGCGACAGGGTAGTTTGTTTTTAATTTGAGAATTTCATTACTTTGATGACTATGTCGACAGCAGCTAGATGTACAAATCCAACGTTGCAACGTAACTTTGAATACATTTTGGTTACAATGTAAAGTAGTTTCCATGAAATGAGCAAAGCGATGTTTCCAGATTTTAGCTTCTTTAACCTGTCCAGAGCTAGATCCTTGCATTGTTTCGAATACAATTTTGCATACTCATTTAAATTTTTCTTAGATGGACTTTTCAAACCCACTTGATTAGTTGAATTTTTCCGTATCGAGTTCATCTCGTCAGTATTTGGCACCAACTTGGGACCTAATAAGACAACGTATCCAAATTAGTACACAATTAATATATTTTTTCGTTTTTGGCGGCACAAGGGCAACCAATTCGGTTGAAAACTGGACGAATAGAGTCAAGTTAGAGCTAGCCGACTACAAAATGGAGATGGTGGTAGTCAGCAACTACAAAGCATTTCAGCGGACTGAGATCGCCCTAGGAGGCATAACAATAGCATCGAAATGCGTGCTGTAATAGCTGGGAGTAATGATTGCCTTCAATAACCACGTGTGATTGCGAGAAGGTGACCAAAGCGGTGGCTGAGCTTGGTTTGTGGTTTTAAGTTTCCAGAGACAATGTGCTTAGAGAGCTAAATACATCGATGGAAAATTGAGCAGAATTAATCGGAAAAACTTTAACCAATTTCTATTCAATTTTGAAGGATGCAATACTTTTATAAAAATGCTGAAACTAATGTTTTGAAAATCTTGAAAAACTTTTGAGTGATGCATTTTCAAGTCCTACGAATTACGAATCTGCTGAAAACTTTTGAAATCTTTTGACATCTTTTGAAATCTTTTAAATTCTTCCGAAAGTATTTTAGTCTTCAGAAATCCTATGGAGTCTTCTTAAATCTTCTGATATGTTCTAAAATATTCTGATATCTTCTGAAATCTCTTGAAATCTTCTAAAATCATTAGAATGCTCTTGAAATCTTCTCAAATCAGCTGTAAACTTCTGAAATCTTTTAAAAGCATTCATGACCTTCTGAAGTCTTTTTACATTTCTTATAAAAGAAATGTATAGAATTCGCTCAAACTTTCAAGATTTTTTCCGAGGCCCGGAGGGCCGAGTCTTATATACCAATCGATTCAGCTCGACGATTTGGGACAATGTCTGTGTGTGTGTCTGTGTGTGTGTATGTAACGGACAAATTCTTATTCGTGTTTCTCAGCAATGGCTGGACCGATCTTATCCAAACCAATTTTAAATGAAAGAACTAAAAAACAGTATGAACGCTATTAATTTGTTTTTGATTCTGATGTTTAGTTTCCAAGATATGAATGTTTGAATGCGTTAAAATGGTGTTCTTCGCAGTTTTTTTTAAATTATCGGCCGATATTGACAATATAGGTTAACAATTTATATGTTTTTAGATAGCTTTAACGAACACCTTTCGAACAAGCTAGATTGTGGAAATCGGACTATTATCAAAAGAGATATATAACATTAAATGCGGACGAAAGATTTTTATCATTTCCCATTGCCAGAAATATGACCAAAAACATGTAATCTATTATTAACGCCAAAACGGCTTATTTTAGGTCAATAGTATCTTCGGAGAATTTAATGGAGGTAATATGCCCTTTCTTTTGGTATTGTGCTTTTGCTGATTAATCCTCCTATGAGTGAGATATTTTCACAAATTTTCTTGGAAGTGATTATATCGAAATGATGTCTTCAGCAAATTTGTAGCTCTTACTTTTGCGAATAACTTTACTAAAGACTTTAAATATCTATTTTGAATACTTTAAAAGTTATGGCTTGTTGTTTGCTGATTACTCTTTGTCGCCTATTTATTGTTCAATATAGTAATAATCCATTGAAATAAGCTAAACATTATTTCGATAAAACAAATTTTGTATTTCATTTTACTATCTACAACCGCTAGAAATAATCACCGAACACTTCCAAGTTGTCTGGAACTAACTTATCAATACAAAAATGTTCATTTGTGCGAACCTTCTGACTGCAATTTTTCTAATTTATAACCATCAATCGATCTGAAACATATAGAAAAATGAAAAGCGAAATAAATAACTCCAAGCAACGGCGTAGCCAAGAGAAGGTTTTGGGGTTTAACACCATACAACCCCCCCCCACCACACCCAAAAAAAAAAATATTGGATTGAAGTTGAAGATTTATTGATGCAGACTGATTTAATTCAATATTACAATAACAATTATCTGATCCGTAGATTAATAACCTGTTGTTGTAAACATCATGAGGACTTTTGATAAATTGTCGGAATGGGGTCCTGATATGTAACTGATCTATTGGTCTTGATTTCACAGTTGTCTAATAGCATCAACATCAAATTATTTTCAAATTGAGCTCGTTTTTGTAGAAATGTACTGTAATAAGGGTCTTTATTTAATAGGAAGCGAAGTTAAAATTGATTTAATGTCTATGAAACATAGAACTGCTCACCAAAAATGCATACCTTTCAACATTTGCTAAAAATGTTTTTGCCATTCTCATTCACTCTAAAATTCGTCAATCTAATCCCGACCCGAAGAGCCGAGTGTCATATGCCAATCGAATGAGATCGTCGAGATCGGAAAATGTCTGTGTGTGTATGTATGTGGAAAAAATGTGACCTCTGTTTCTCAGAGATGGCTGGACCTATTTGCACAAAGTTAGTCTCAAATGAAAGGTCCCATCGGCTGCTATTGAATTTTTTTATTGATTGGACTTCCGGTTCCGGAGTTACGAGTTGAAGAGTGCAATCACACAGCAAATTCCCATATAAACTGAAATGAAAAAATTTCAAAATCAAATTTGTATTTTTGATGCCAAATGACTTTAAAATGCATGAAACATTGATATGTTTGGCAAAAATTGACTTTTTTGGACTTTGGTACATTTTTGCCTTTCGCATATAGAAAGGTTATGCAATCACTCTAAAAATCGACAACCATACCGGCCCGGAGGGAGTATGTGGTGAGGGGTTGCTACTTTAAAATTAAAACTAGTTTAACATTTCTTAACAAGTTGAAAATTTTCGGCAGGACCTGGACCTCCTGGATCTTTCTCCATGATCCGCCGCTGGTTTCAAGCGATGTTTCAGTATCACATAGTATCTCAAGATCGTGGCTGTCGATCCATTGTATGTATGTGCAAATCGTACTGAACATGTAATATTCATTCCCATCATTGTATTGAACATAACCAGCCATGGAATCGTAGTCTGGACAAATGAGACAAGCACAATTGCACCACTAGGTGGATTAAAACAGGTTTTTATTTTGGGAATGCGTCGAGTTGAGACGAAAACGTAATATGATTAATAACGAGGATAACACTTTCCGAATGTAGAGAGAAATTTATGAAAAATGATGATTTCCATTCGATTCTAGCAGGTTCTGATCGATTTTGATGAGCATTTGATTTTTGTTGTATGACCAATTATATGTATAGGTCAAATGCTCAAAAACGGTAATTTAAGGTCAAGATAGCATCATTCTGAAACCGCCAATTTCGGGGGTTTAGTATTTTCGATGAGTTTTACAAACGTTAAATCATTTGATAAAATAATTCTGACGGTACATCGTCCAAGAAGTATTTATGGTGAATTTTTTCAAGCTAATATTCATGACTACAATAAAGTCTCAACAAATTCAACTCTGTTACTATTTTCTGAAAAATTAATTCTGCATAATTTTATAACTTCAAAAATTACGGTTTCGGAATTATGCCGTTTGGACAGTACGATCGATTTTCACCAAACTCCCACCAAACCGAATTTCTGGCTACGCCGCTGATTTCAAGTAAGTAGAAACAAAGTCGTTCTACACTCGTTCACGAGAAACTTTTTCGAATGCTGAATATTATTATTATAATTATAATCTATTATAATGCATTGAAACCCCAATTTTATCAGCCAAATATGAACATATGTTTGATGGGCTCTAGCAGACGAACAAGACTGAATTCGAGTAAATCCTTTCTTGAGCATGTTTTCCTTATCATGAAGATGGAAATATGAAAAAATAAAAAAGTTCATCATAATCAGAAACAGTTATCAGACTACATCAAGGGACGGGAAGAATATTTTAACAGCTTCAGTTTATTATAAAGAGAAAAAAAATGCCCGATTTAGTCAATGTCCCCATTTTGTCAGCCTAAAATACACCATGAGACTGATAAAAATGAGTCTTTATTGTATGTATTATTCGCTGTGTTTCAGATTAATAGGTACATTTCTTTTTTGGAGTTTTTTTTATTGCATCGAACTACAACAATTTTTAGGTAGTTTTCAAGGGGTTATTTTATAGACTTCTTCCAAAATTTGGCGAATCTATTCCAATTCGTATACCAATTAATTGGTATATTTAAGGGTTTATATGATGCAGATAGAGAAAATACTGAAATTTTCAGCGTTTTTTTCTACACAATATTACGAAAGCTTATTAAACATTTTTTCCTAATAAGTTTGTGAAAATTATAAACTAGTTGAATTTTTTTAATAGTTTTATTTTTTATTTAACCGTGATTTTTTAATAAATAGTGACCTCGCTTCACAACGTAGTCTATTTTTCATGGCTTGCGGTGAGCACGATCTCTCGAATTGCTGAACTGAAAATTATGGAATAGAAATTAATTTTTAGTATTCTTTACAGATTTAACTCGCCGCGCAGATAGCTCTGAATTAGACCCGCTGGTGCCCTAAGACGATTTCGCTAGATTTTTAGAGCACTGTGCACCCAGTGCATTAACGCAAGTGACGGAAGGTTATCGAAAAGATTCGTGAATATGAAAATTGCAGTAATGATCATGATTTTCCCAAACGGTTCGTTTTCGAAAGGTTTTTATTTGTTCTTTGGCATTAGGATTAGCGATAATAATTCAAATCAAGGATACTACTGGGAAGTCACCTTTAGAAAAAGTCGATGTCGAAGTAAAATTTGGAACTATGCGCGCATGCACTTCAGAGATAGCGTGATATCGGGAGCTGCGATTTCATTTCAACGCTTTTTTGTGAAAAGGGCGATACTTACAAATGTAAACATAAGGCTTTTTTCATACATGCGAATGAGGGCTTTGAAACGCAACAAATTAACCTAAAAATATGGATTCTACGATATTGCTTTCTTAAACTACAGCAAAAAATACAACGGGCGAAACTGTATTTTGTTTCTATGCTATATTTCACCCTAAGGAGGAAAATTTGGTAAAAACCAAAATTTTTCACTAGGGTGAAAATTTGTTGGTAAAAACCAGTCTTTGTACAGGAGGGCACAAATCCTTATTTCATACTATGTTGCGTTTCGGCTTCGCCTCTTCAGAAACCGACACTAACGTATTGTCGGAATAGATTAGCGCCGGCTTGACGCAAATCCCTTAAAACTAAAACACACTATGTGTTTCAATCAAACGACTGATCAAACGTGATGTCCCGTTCGAGCAGAAGTTCTGTTTATGCCGATGAGACACAAGTGAAGCCGAAACTTGTCTTGGCTTAGCAGGCCTATGCGAAAGCACTATGCTATATTTCACCCTAAGGAGGAAAATTTGGTAAAAACCAAAATTTCTCACTAGGGTGAAAATTTGTTGGTAAAAACCAGTCTTTGTACAGGAGGGCACAAATCCTTATTTCATACTATGTTGCGTTTCGGCTTCGCCTCTTCAGAAACCGACACTAACGTATTGTCGGAATAGATTAGCGCCGGCTTGACGCAAATCCCTTAAAACTAAAACACACTATGTGTTTCAATCAAACGACTGATCAAACGTGATGTCCCGTTCGAGCAGAAGTTCTGTTTATGCCGATGAGACACAAGTGAAGCTGAAACTTGTCTTGGCTTAGCAGGCTATAAGCCGGCGCTAATCTATTCCGACAATACGTTAGTGTCGGTTTCTGAAGAGGCGAAGCCGAAACGCAACATAGTATGAAATAAGGATTTGTGCCCTCCTGTACAAAGACTGGTTTTTACCAACAAATTTTCACCCTAGTGAGAAATTTTGGTTTTTACCAAATTTTCCTCCTTAGGGTGAAATATAGCATAGTGCTTTCGCATAGGCCTGCTAAGCCAAGACAAGTTTCGGCTTCACTTGTGTCTCATCGGCATAAACAGAACTTCTGCTCGAACGGGACATCACGTTTGATCAGTCGTTTGATTGAAACACATAGTGTGTTTTAGTTTTAAGGGATTTGCGTCAAGCCGGCGCTAATCTATTCCAACAATACGTTAGTGTCGGTTTCTGAAGAGGCGAAGCCGAAACGCAACATAGTATGTATTTTGTTTGTTTATTTAAAGTTTCGCCTTTCACGCTCCATGCAAACAAACAGGGCGATACTTTTTTTGCTAGCAGTTTAGAGGCGAAACTGTTTTGTTTTCGTATTTTTTAGGATTATTAAGCTGATACCAGCTGTAAATTGTAACAATGATCGCTATTGAAAAAATCCGGACGAAATCGGTGGTGTAAAACGTTAGTTATCGTAAAAAACGTAAGCGCGATACTTCAATGCTGATAGGTGGGACCGAAAAAGTAAACAATCGCCAAAGGGGCGATACTATCATTTTGTCAATTTGAATAGCAAAAACAAATTTTAATTTAATAATTTCAAATACTTTATGAAGTTTTGGGTTTCGATCACTGAATCATGCAATCTAGGATGTAAAAAACACAATAGTTCTTAAATAGGAAATAAAACCAAGTCTGGAAATATTCACTGTTGATTTTCTTTGAATGGTATCACTGCTAGTATCGCCCTTTTTAAGAAAAAGCGTTGATTTCTTAGTTCTCAGTCGCGTTGGAAATTTGAGTAAAGTATAAACTTCAAATCGATTCAAAAAAAAATTCGATTTTTTTGGCTCAGTACACCACAATTTAGATATTTTATTAACAGAGCATTAACAATAATTCGTTTGTATGTAGGGGAACTGCGGGTAAGCCCGACACCCTGGGTAAGCCCGACACCCCACTACTTTTCCCAGATATCAAATTTTAAATCATGCAATAATGACAGGATATTATTAGTACGATTATTTTAGGCATTTCGATGCACATCGATGCCAAATGGGTTCATTAAACGTCAATAAAATAAACAAAACAAGCGAAAGCAAAGTTGATGCGCTTTTGGATGTTATTTTTAGTTGATACATTTTAAGGTTTTAATAACACAAAAGCTTTGAAAATGGCCATACATTTTTTGTCATACATTCTATTCTACTCCCCATATCGTTTTTTGTGTGTATTGAAGATAAGTTTGAGTATTTCAATACTGCTAATTGAGCATTTAACAAAAATGTGCGCTGTTGGGGTAAGACCGACAGTTTTTGGGTGGGGTAAGACCGACACGGTGTTTAGATGATTGTGTTCGTTTTTGATTCTATACAAACGACTGGATATATTTGTTGTGTTCAATTATACTATAATAACGTCATGTTAATAATTGAAATACACGGAAACTTTGTTTTTTTTCATTTATTTATCAGTATTGTTTCAAACCATAAAAAAAAAATTAAGAATTAAATTGAACGTGATTTATAATTATATTACAAAAAGAAACGAAACGTATAATCTAATACGAGATTTTGAAATGATATTGATGAAAAATTTTTATTGACCGTCGGATTGTTGATAAACAGTGTTCTGAAAAATCACAACACGAACCGGAACGCTTACCACGAAGCGTGCGTCACTTCTAAGTGAATGAGTCCTAGTAACAGCGTATATAATCTGCTTGCAGAATAGCTCTTCCTCGTTAGAATGGCTATACAAGTGGCAAAAAAGCTCGAAAGAATTACTTGAGAAAACCCGTACCATAATATAAACCATGCGTTAAACATTATTTATTCATAACACAGCATTCTAATGCTCTTGCTCTTGCTAAGCGATGAAACTACAGAAAGCATGCGTGTGCATCACATATACTCATTTACACATAATTGCACTTTATCACACATACACACTACATTTTTTATGAAAAAAATTGGACAAAAAGAAAGTTCAAAAGGGGGTCGCTCTTGCCCCTTTGGGGTGTCGGTCTTACCCGCATCGTTTTTAAGATGTAATTTTTCTCCATTTTTTTGCAACCACTAATTTTTAATGAATTCAATTTTTTGAAACGCTGAAAAACTTATATTTTGTTAAGAACTACTCAAACAAGGATTATGCACAGAATATACAATTTTAGGAGCGTTGTGGAATTTTAGAAAAATTATTGCGCTTAAGGTGTCGGACTTGCCCCGCGTTCCCCTATATTTTATGGGCCATTTTTTCGCTTTCCCATTGATTTGGTTTGAGATTTCTAGCACTGATGTTATCCTATAATTTGAGCGATTCTCTGAGTCCTGCCACTATCCCATGTAGTATGTGTTATCAAAAACATAGCGAAGCATCAAGTTCTAAATGTTCTCAAACGATATAATATCCGAAGAGAGTGATAAGAGTTATAAGAAATGTCTCATCACACTGTTAGGTGGATTAAAAACGTTTTAATTCTGAGTAAAAATTTCTGATTTGGCCCCCCCCGTTTTTCACAAAGTGCAAAACATATTTTTATTTTATTGTTTAGGTACCCCCAAACATCTTCGTGAAATATTTTGTTGATATTCGAAATACTTATAGTAGTTTTAGTTAATTGAAAATTTATGCACCTTTTTATTAAAATATTTTTTACAGCCAAAGCTTAATTTCAAATTGCACCAAACTTCACTGGTGGTTTAACAAATGTTTGGTCTAGAAAATGTCGAAAAAAGGTTTAACAAATGTTAACTATTTCTACTATTTTTTATACAATTTTTCAATAAAATGCAGTTTTAAATGGTTTCTTCACGCGATATTCATTCCATTTTAGTTGTAATATGTTGCATATATTATCAGCTTTCAATTCCAGGAAAAAAAATTTGAGCAAACATAAGGTTTTTAAAATATTTGATTTTTTGTGTTACACGGCATGCGAAAAACAACGCGCGGGCGAAACAGTCGCTGGTCGCCATGGCACGCTTGGACCAACATTGCACTAGCGAACTTGCCGTACTTTCCGCGACACGTTTGGACAAGTATAAAAGTTGGCAATGATGAGCTTCCGTAGACAAATGGCGTGTGATGGACTCAATCAATCAGTTTTAGGAGAGCAGGTGGTGTGATTATACTTGATACATTCATACTATTTATTACTTCATCGTTTTCGTGTGTTGAAATAAGTTATAGTTCTGTGGTTGATAGGTCACCCGGAAGAGTGTTGTAACTCTTTGCATAAAATAAAAAAAAAACATAACCAATGTGCGAGGGGGAAATCTTTTCGTTGATACGCACAAATTAAAATAAATAAAATTTGGATTGCAAATATGCAATCGAATTGATATGTACATATGTGAAAGAAATGGTTTTACTCCACGTGAACAAGAACAGATCTTCAATGAAGCGATAAATAAACTATCGCGAATTGAGCTAGTTTGTACTGATTATATATTATACTGTTTGTACAATTATAATAAAATTACAATGGTTTGATTGGACGAAGAGTTATTGAAAAAAAATTCTCTATTTTGCACTATAAAATTCACGCTTCTCAGCAAAAAAAAACTTGTCCTGGAAATGCAATAACAATTGAAGAAGGTAAATTAGATGGTAAATTTTCGGATGACACAGGATGTGTTACAAATATTGGTTTCAAAAAAATGTAATGAACAAACTGTTATATTAAAAGCACTGGATATTATCGATAAGACTATCGCAACGAAATCCATTCTCTTACTTTGTATTTGATGTAGTCAGAGTCGTGGCGATCTCCCACCAGCTCGCTCATGCGATGTTGGTCTAAGCGTGCCATGGCGACCAGCGACTGTTTCGCCCGCGCGTTGTTTTTCGCATGCCGGGTAACACAAAAAATCATTTTTTTTAAAAACCTTATGTTTGCTCAAATTAGTTTTTTCTTGGAATTGAAAGCTGATAATATATGCAACATTTTACAACTTAAACGGAATGAATATCGCGTTAAGAAACCATTCAAAACTGCATTTTATTGAAACATTGCATAAAAAATAGTAGAAATAGTTAACATTTGTTAAACCTTTTTTCGACATTTTCTAGACCAAACATTTGTTAAACCACCGGTGAAGTTTGGTGCAATTTGAAATTAAGCTTTGGCTGTAAAAAAATATTTTAATAAAAAGGTGCATAAATTTTCAATTAACTAAAACTACTATAAGTATTTCGAATATCAACCAAATATTTCACGAAGATGTTTGGGAGTACCTAAACAATAAAATAAGAATATGTTTTGCAAAATACACCACTTTGTGAAAAATGGGAGGAGGGGCACTTCAGAAATTTTTACTCTTCTTCTGAATTCTTCTAGATGCTTCTGAACTTTCGGAATTCTTCTGCATGCGTTACGAATTCAGAAAATTCAGAAAATTTCCTATACTGAATCCACTACTCCTCTCACTCCATTCCCCTGAATTCTTCTACAATCTTCTGTTGTTTAAGTAATCTGCAATCTTAAGGGCATTGGAGGTACAATGGGTTCATTGGTAGGAATTTCGGACTGTGGCGGTGATCACGATACTGTTGGGAATCTATGATCACAGTTCCTTGTTGGCGGAGTGCGTAATGTACCCAACTAGAGACTGGGAGATCACAGGGTCGATTCCTACTTGAGGATATATCTTTTCTCAGTGTGTCCAATAAAAAGGTGAATTGCCACCATTTCGATAATTTGTTCTCTGTCTGTTTTCCATTGGAAACGTTCCAAAAAACCTTGAAAAAGGAAAAAATGACTCTCGTCAAAAGCTATATGTATTTATGTAAATTTACAATCTTCAGTAGAACGGACGAGAAGAAAAATCTCAAGATCGTCTGTGAAGGACAGGCGTGGAATTTACAGAAATAGATGGACGTCGTTGAAGTAAAGCAGAAACATTAGCGCTCCCAAGTCACTTCCCTGGGGCACTCCTGATGAAGAAATTATCTCGATCTGTAAGGCAAGATCGACACAACTGCAACAAACTACCGTTGATTCCAAATCTCTCCATTTTAGCGATTTTTATATCATAGTTCACTACGTCGAAAGCGGCAGATAGGTATGTGTAACATCGGTTTGAGCGCGACGTTCCATACTCTCTGCTATGTAGCATGTTATGCCTAGCAGGGCTTGCTCTTCCATGAGTACTATGGCTCTTTATATTAAAAAATGCTTCATATCTACTAGTCCCTCTTGAATTTCAATGTCGTTATAACATAAAAAAGTTTCCAAAGTTTATACTTATACTCGTTAAGCAAAAAAGACAAAAACAATATCGATTGATGTCACAGGTTGCAATATTCGATCATCTGCAAACGAAGTGGAATATTGGTTGAAAGTAAACAATGTGGCTTTTTCGAAATTTGAAATCTGTCCAGTTTAATCATATCAGAAACATCAAGCAAGTCAAGGACAACACTAAACGGATCAATGTAACTATTGTACGTCCTATAGTCAACATGCACAACAACGACACATAGTGGTGAAAATCTGAAATCGTGTATTTTCTCTCTGATTTTGATTTCCACACTATTGGCCCCGTGATGCTGGGGAATAATTTTTTGATCATCCTACTCTACAGCTGTTTATTTCAGTTAGATTATAAGGACCGTCCCTAAAGTAAAACATCGAGAGAAATTTCTCCGTACGGTGATTTGCCGCAGGGATTATCAGAGTAGATAACTACCAAGCTGAGGTATTGTTGGCTCAACATACGCACAGAAGTCTATCCGTTCATATTAGGAAAGCTGGTAGTTAAATGGTGGAATGAATAAAGTGGAAGACAAGACGAATTCGTTTAATTTGTATGCAAGTGAATTTTCATGCGAGGCGAGACTGACAAAAATGGGGGTAGATGAAATCGGAGGCTGATGAAATCGAGTTCCCACCTCTAAGCTGAAAAAGAAACCCTGCGAAGGTGATATGAATGATATATACAATAAGATCACTATTTTGAAGAATCGAGAGTTGTCCTACTGAAGCTGTAGAGCTAGGTTCTCGGAAGGGCTCCCCGTCAGAATCACATACTACAATTTGCAGACGAGACAGGCAATGTCGCCTACTAAAACACTGCTTTAGGCCAATTGTAGCGGGCCGTGATTCTGAATGTTATATTCATTGTACGATTCAGGTATGTGCGGGCGTTGGAACTCGCGATCGCATGTATTATCGCGAAGAGCTCGAGCATTTGTACGTTAACGTGTTCGATCGCGTGTGCCTTTCGCATATTCGCGTGTGTTCTTGGATAATCGCGCGCGGACCGTGAATCTAATACTTTATTTTTGATGTTCGGCTCAGATACTAAAAGAATGTGAGATCTTCCATATCACTAGAGTTCCCGGTGATGTCGCCATGGAACGTGTTGTCTAGTGGATATGAGCTTTATTTTTTGATTGGTCCTACTGAATGTATGGACCTAAGTTATTAGGGCAGAGAGTAATGGTTTCCGGACGTGACCGATTCATGAGGGCGCGAAAACGGACGTTTGTAGGTTCGCATTTGATACAGCGTTTGAAACTTTGTAAGTGCTAAAACGTTCTCATTATTACCGGGGTGTTATTAAGTTTGCGCGATCGCGAACGTAGGTGTGCGTTGTTAATCGCGAAGGGCTTAAGCGTTCGTGTGTTAACGCGTGTGTCACGTGTGCTCGCGTTCATGTGACTTTGCGTGTACAAAACTGGAGTTTGTAACCGTGTGGCCATTCCTATATACGCGTGCGTTCTTGGATGATCACGCGGACCTTCATTCTGATAGTTAGTTTTCGGTGTACAATTAACATTCTGACAGGGAGTAGGTTACCCCATCACTAGAGTCCCCAGTCATGTCGCCATGTAACGTGGTGTCTAGTGGATATGAGAGCTTTCTTTTTTAATTGGATCAATGGAAGGCATGGACCTAGTGCTGCTAGAGCTGCTGATATCAAGGATAGACACATCCGGAAGTGACCGATTCATGATCGTGCGAGTGCGGAAGTTTTTAGGTTCACGCTTGAGACCGCGTTTGAAAATTTATAAGAGCTGAGACATTCACTTTATCATCGGGATGTTATCATGTTTGGGTGTAGGTGCCGTGGGTGGTCGCGAAGGGCTCAAGCATTTGTATATGAACGTGTTTGTCACGTGTATGTGACTTCGCGTGTATAATTTCGATTTTATAATGATATAGTGTGTATTCTTGTTTGATCGCGCGCGAACCGTGGTAGAAGAGAGTCCGTTTTCCATATCACTAGAGTTCCAGGTGATGTCACCATGGAACGTGTTGTTTAGTGAATATGAGCGCCACTTTTTTGATTGGTTCAACTGAAGATATTAGTCCAGACTGCTAGGACCGAGGTAAGGCTTCCGGACGTGACCGTTTCATGATTGCGCGAGTGGTGGGTAAATATTTGAGACCGCGTTTGGAAGTTTAAAGATGCTACGTTTACCGGGGTTTTTTCATGTAGGCGAAATCGCTGGCGTAAGTATGTGTGGATTATTGCAATTGCATGGTCGCGTTTGTGGCCAGGTTTTGTGTTATCGCGAAGGCCACGGGCGTTTGTATCTATATGAGTATAGATAGCGTATAGTAGAGATATATCAATAAAAGGAATCATAACATGCCAAATAAAGAAAAAAAAGATGCAAAGAGCCTGATTAGAACTGTATAAATTGACCGATACTATTTTGGTATACATCAATAATAAAAAAGCAAACTAATAGATGTATTAAAGAAATAGACTAGCGAAGTAGAAAAAACACATCAACATGCAATCAAACTCGTCTAAATGCTGTAAATGTTGTATATTTACCATTAACGACAATTGCATTCTGTTAAACTTTCATCATGCTATGCTGGCCGGGAATGGATGACTCACGTGCGTCGGTAAATTCATTGTGCCCTAATTTATCCAATCTGACTTTCCCGAATGAATAGAACAAATGCACAGATTGATCATCAGAAGTATTAGCCACTATTCTATCATATACGCCAGTTCTGCATCCATTCACTGACCCTACTGTCACAAATACTCAGACGAACACATACATAGATAGACATACGACTAGCACATAACAATTGTACACTACTACGAAAAACTACGATTATTACAAAGCGACAACTGATAGGTTTCTACTTATGTATTTATTAAATTAATCTAATTATTAAATTAATTTAATTAGTATATGCACGATGACGAATTCGACTGATAAATGGACACACAATGACTCCCACTCTGAGCCCCGTCCACGAATACCGCCATCAAATTGTGGAACAATATTTGCAAACACGGCATACAGCAAAAGTCAATCCACGTCGAGCCGCCAGTCGGTTACATCACCGCGCACAGAACAGTGGTTGAGTGTTTGTATGCGCAGGTGCTGAGTAAGAAGAAACATAGAACATAAAAAAGGCGCATAAGCCTTCTCGGTCTCCTCGATGCACCACTATCGAGGCATAATGCAATAACCATCTTAAAGCAGTTGTTCTTTAGCGCTGATGCACGCAATATACCTGATGATGTTTGCAATACCGTAAAACCCCTCAGCCTTGGGGAGGGAAGATTACTATTTTGAAGAATTGATAATAAAATCTAAAACTGTTTTGAATAGTGTAATTAGAATAGAAATCGCTACTTGCCTATATTTATTATGCTTAATTAAATCTAATGTAATAATATTTTCCGAAACAATACAACTAAATTAGGAATTTCTAAGTGCTCGTAATACACGTTTTCACTTGAAGTCAAAGCACGCATGAAACTCCTTCCATCCGTGTAATGTGTGATTAATCGTCCATTTCCGGCCTATCCCGTACCTATACTATAGGTTCGTGCCACGTGTGCCTTTCCAGGCTGACGCTCATGCTGACAACCATAACGGAGCAAAAATATAATCATGTTTGAACATTGCGTTGACTTTCTGCTACCTTCAGTTTGTAATGGAACTAGCAGTACATATTTGAATGATTTTGAAAAAAAAAATGAAATAAATTGGAAAAAAGTACACAAGCAATCATTTTCTTTTTTACAACTTGCCAACATGGCTGACATTTTCGATTATGTCTATTGACCCATAATAACCCTGTGGTAGCGTAACGCGTATTTTTTCGAGCACAATTTAATTGGATGAGCTGTTCAGTTTAAATCAACCGTACTGCGCTGAAAGTTAGGAAGCCATTTTTCGTGAATGGTTATGTGTGGGTGTGTGGTTGAATGGTGTAATGCATTTTAAATTAGCTTTTCGAAAATTAATCCTACCGGTTCGTGGTAAAATGGCAATGTTGAAATTTTATCCGGCGAAAGCTCGGAACGCCCAAACAAGTTTACCGCAGTGCAAAATGAAGCCAGCTGTCATGGTTAGCGGAAAAATTTGAATTAAATTCGCGATAAAACAGTAGCTCTAAATAAGTAACGACAGTCGACGGGTTTCGCTTCAACAGTTTTCGCTCTTGCCTGGTCCCAGCCAATCCCGACCGCCATCACTGAATTATCCGCGTAGACTCACCTATAATACATATCGGCTTACGGATGAACCGCAACCGGCCGCAGAAGCCCATATATTTGGACCGACAGCCGGCGGACCAGAGCCGCACCAGGTATTCCACGCCGAAGAACACCACCAGGCAGATCTCCATCCAGAATAAGGTCTCGTTCGCGAACTTACTGTACTCGTCTATCGTCGACAGTACGCTAAATATCAGACACACCAGCACGAGCATAAACCTGAAAAGAGGCAAGATGGGGGAAAATCGTTACAATCGTTCAAACTCAACAATATTTGTGGTAGTGGTGTACAATAGAGCTGATTTCCCACCCGAAAGTAATTTCCCCTAAATGGGCGGGAGATCGATTCCTGCTCCAGGTTTATTACTATCGAAAGCCATGCTGATGAAACTGATGCGAGGTCTATATTCTATATTTTCAATTCTTTCCTTTGTTCATTTACAGATGGGAACTTTTCTGACGGTGCGCTTATTATTTCGCACAGTGGGAAGGTTCAATTTTACCGAAGTTGGTGAAGCAGCACGTAGAAATGTAATTAAAATTACATGATTCATTTCATAAGCCCTACTGTGATCGACGATGACAGGGTGTGGGCTCTCATCCATCTCCTGTCTAACGTAAAGCAGGCGTGGAGCTTTTTGGTTTTCAACTGAGAATTTTCAGCGTAGGAAGTGGTCACGACAGGAGAGGAAGTGTTTTATTCGAATAGGTGAATAAGCGGATTTGTTTCCGTTGTGTAAGGGCTTTAGAGTTAATATACCTTCGCAGTCGGTTAAACTCACACTACAATTATAAAGATCAAAGCTATATAATGTCATAAAAATTTCACTGGTTGAAGTATGTATAGTGTAATAACAAAAGAATACGCCGAATAATATTTCACATCAATCTATCATAACCTAGCAAAATGAACCGGATGATCTTCTTTTGACAATTCTCTGTAGCTTGTATTAAGTTCTTTACTGATCCAGTTTTTCTCACTTTTTTGACTAGTACTGTTTACATGAATTAGCAAAAATTTGTCGGTGATTCGCTTCGCTCGAAGAAAAACACAGAGATTTTTTCTAATTCCATATTAGGTAACTGTTGTAACGGCATTTAATTGGCAAGGGACTGGAAAGTGAAGTAAATTTTCCAATATTAGGAGCCATAGTACTCAAGGAAGAGCAAGGAGTTGAAGGAAGAAGTTTAGAAAATCATGGAATGAGCAAGCTTAGAGTTTCCCGACTAATTTAACCTTTTGTCTTCTACCGCAGGAGTCAGGATATTTTTGAATTTGAAATTCAAATCACCTGAGTCTGTGGCATGTCCGGACAAGCGTAAAGTAACTTTATACCTAATGCTTTCGGAACCGATGAAAAGTTAAGACACATGTTAGGTTCTTTACTGACGCATTTAACCTCACTTCTCTTAACAGTTCACTAGTATACATTGATTTTGGAAAAAATTGCGTACGACTAGATTCGCTCGAAACAAATCGCAAAAAAAATTCTAAGTCCATGTAAACAGTTCAAGCGAACTGTCAAAAACTAACACTCGAGTTCATTTGTGACGTCACCGTAAAGTATTAAATACTTAACGGCGACGTCACAAATGAACTGAGTGTTCATTTTTTGACATTTCGCTTGTACTGTTTACATTCTATACGATTTTCTTCGAGCGAATCTAGTCGTCCACAAATGTTTCTAAGTCCATGTAAATAGTACAAGCGAACTGTCAAGAAAAGTGAGGTTAACTGTTTCAGTAAAGAATCTAATTCAAATAAGCAGTACAAGCGAACTGTTAAAGAAAACTTGAGTTCATTTGTGACTACAATTAGGTTCTTTAAGAAAACAGTTAGCCTCACTTTTCTTGACAGTTCACTTGTACTTTTTACATATACTTAGAAAAATTTTGTGGACTAGATTTGCTCGAAGCAATTCGCAAAGAATTTTCTAAGTTCATGTTAACAGTACAAGCGAACTGTCAAAAATGAACACTTGAGTTCATTTGTGACGTCAGCGTAAAGTATTCAATTGAGTTCGATGAACACACGAATGAACTCACGATGAATGAAGTTCTTGTTTAAAGAGGTCTTCTTCTATTTTTTTTTCAAAGATTTTATTTTTTTTAATTTCATGAATCGAAAGTTGAACATGTCTTGAATATGTTGGTAAAGTGTTTTTTTTATCCTTGAATTAGTTCTGTCACTACACGGCTTTGAACAGACCTATGTCCTGAGCGTCGACAGACGCTCAGAACTAAATTCGCTGCGCTCTCTAAAACACGTTATTATACCGACCGAAGGTAGCTCTGGTAATCCACATTAATTCTATAGATGGCAGTAGTGCCGCCAATGTGTTCAACGAGGGCTGGTCTAGCGTGCTGAAAGTAATGAACACATTGGGAATTTCCGTTGGTCTGACAGCCAACAACTATGTTGAAACCATAAAAAACTATCGAATCTAGAAGGCTGAATAACGTTGAAGCAACGCTGCAAGAGCAGCGATCATTGCTAACCGAGAACAGCGAATCCAGGAGAATCCATGGTTTGAGGAAGAAGAAGGGCTCATGTATGCACCCGGAATGGCGGAATAATTGTAAGTTGATCATTTTAATGTTTGGAATCTAATCTTAAAATTTTGTCCATTCTTCTCGAAGCTACTTGTTATGAATCAAATTTCCTGAACATTATTCAAAATCACTTCTAGATCAAAACGTGAAAAGGGCGTAAGTGCAAATGAGAGCCTCTCTGTGTTTACTTTCTCTTTCGATTATTTTGGCTCCATCATAAAACTTCCCAACATTTTCTCAGTATATAACGAAAGACTTTGCTTTCGGCTAGCGTATTATGCTAAAAGCGAAGACTGCATATAAAGAAGACTGGCAACTCTGTCCAGACTCTGGAGACAGTATCAGCCATGCCACTTGCGAGTAAAGGTGGTACTTCACATAGTGATGTACACACACATATACACTTTTACACTAAGCTTCCTACTTTCCTCCAATAGAGGCGCTGTAACCTCTGTCGCTTTTCGTTTGTATGGGGGAAGGGAAGGGATATAAATATTAATATGCAGGCTTCGCTAAAAGTTAAGCAGTAAAGGTAAAAGCGCTCGAGAGACTCTCATTTGCACTTACGCCCTTTTCAAATGTTGGTCTAGACTTCTTGGCCAGTATGGTATTGGTTCCGACATTTAAAATTTTTCAAATCTCAGCTCAAATTCGTGTTTAGCGATCCTAAATATCCTTATATTCAAAGTTTCATTGACTAAAAAAGTGACATTAATAAATGTCACTTTTTTAGTCCGCCATATTATATCCGCCATTTCGAATGTGTAAAATTTTGTACTCAAATTCGTGTTCAGCGACCCCAAAAACCCATATATACAAAGTTTCAATCAAATTTATAAATATTTAACTTTTTTAGTTCGCCATATTGGATCTGCTATTTTGAATCATCCAAATCTAACTAACAAATCTAACTTCAAATTCATGTTTATTGACCTTTGAAACGTATATTCTTAGACAAATAGATCGAGTACACGAAAGACTGTTTTCAAACTTTGACACACGTTTTCTCGGAAGAAGTTTTTTCGAAGCTGTGCGTATTCTCGTTTCTGAACCATTCAATCAATCAGCTTCGCGTTTTGTCCGCCTAAAAGAAAACAACATTTTCCGGCACTGTAACGTACAAAATCACAATATTTGGATCATAAACGATTTTTTTACAGTCGGCCAAGGTTGGGAAAATCAAGCGAAAAAAAACGATACTTTATTTTTAAGTGGCCGCCATTTTGTTTCGATAACGATTTTTTTTTCATATTATTTAGTTTGAGGCGCCTGTATGGAATGTAATGTTCATCGTTTTTGTTTTCTGGTTGTAGACGACGAATTGCGACCTGTATCGTGCCCTCAGTTGAGGACGGTTTTCAAAACACTTTTTGCTGGAGCCGCCATTTTGGACTCGAAAATTTTGATTTTCTAGATGAAAACTTAATAAACATTTTGCAGAATAGTCTAGATGTCTAAGTCATTTTACTCCTTCATAAAAAAATTATCAAACATTGGGTATTTTTGCACAATTATATAGAAGGACCCCCTTAACAATTGCATATTTTACGCTGGCGTTCACAAATGAACGCGAGTGTTTTTGACAGTTTGCGTGTAATGTTTACTTGGACTTCTTCGCGATGTGCTTCGACCGCATCTAGACGTCCACAAAATTTTTCTAAGTCTATGTAAACTGTACTAGTGAAATGTCAAGAAAAATGAGGTTAACTGTGTCAGTAAAGAACCAAATTCTCCTTTGTTTATTTCGTCAATTAGGTTATTTACTGAAACAGTTAACCTCACTTTTCTTGAAGTCGATTGTACTGCTTACATGGACTTAGAAAAATTTGTGGATGACTAGATTTGCTCGAAGCAAATCGTAAAGAATTTTTCCAAGTGCATGTTAACAGTACAGGCGAACTGTCAAAAAAGAACATTTAGTTCATTTGTGACGTCACCGTAAAGTATTCAATTGCATGAGTTCGAGGGCAACAAGTGTTCATCTGTTGCATTCGAACTCACGTAACCCCCATGTAAAAACCACCGAGAATTGTCAAACAAAGTTCATCAGGCCCATTTTGTGAGGTTATGTCGATTGATGTGCAAACAAATTGAATATTTTTCGATGACGTCACAAATGAACTCGAGTGTTTATTTTTGACAGTTCGCGTGTACTGTTTACATGGATTTAGAACAATCAGGGTCGTCTTAAGTCCTCTCGGGACTCCTGGGCACTATTGATCAAAGGAGCCCATATAGTTGAACAAACGTGATTAGATTAAGAGTTAAATGCGATAATTTGGCATCACAGAGACGAAGTCAGAATTAGGTTTTACACCAACCTACATAACCCCACAAATGAGCCGGATGAACAACGTTTGGCAATTCTCGGTAGTTTGTTTACATGGGAGTTACGTGAGTTTGAATGTAGCAGATGAGCACCCGTTGCACTCGCACTCGCGCAACTGACAAAGTGATCAAACCACCGAGAATTGCCAAACATGAACTTCATTCACCATGAGTTCATTCGTGTCGTCATCTTGTAGAATTCAATGTCGCATTTTACTTCAAGGCAAAAAATGACACATTTTTTAACGGAAATTGAATAGACAAGAAAACAATTGGAGCCTAGAAATATGCGTAGCGTTTCTCTTAATAATGACAGAATAAACAATAGTAATGTGACCTCCGTAGTTACATTGGGTTGTTTGAGGATGAATAGTTTCTTGGCCAAGAATTCATGATGCGTTTAAGACTGTTTTCGTAAGTGTAGAAGTAATTGCAATTGTTTTATCCGTTAAAATTATCGCATATTAAGGGATACCATGTAATACCATGCAGTAAAACAAAAGTTTGTTCACAAGTCTTATTAGCCATTTTGGAAAGTTAATCCTTTCATGCCCACCTTTTTTTCTGGCATATCATACAAGACAAGCAGTACTAATAACGTTGAACTCCTTAGCCGAGGCAGAAAGCTTCTCAACGAAGAATAACATACAACAAGACGAAACGAAATATGAAAATGTCAAAATTGAGATCCCCTTGTAAATGAACCTTGATCTAACGAAAATTCGTCTACACGATTTGAACACGATATGAAAAAGATTTATGACATCTCCAATCATTAGCACCAGAGAAATTCAGAAATTGCTACCAAATGGCAGACAAATCAATGATAAACGGTACGTGCTATGACCTTGAATTAATGTCTGATCTGATTTTAATATAGTAATCGTAATTACTATAATGGTTTAAGATGATTTTCCTAAATTCATTTCACCTAATTGATTAATTAAATAAAATTCCGGTTCTGAAGTATCATCTTCGCGTTGTAAAAGTTTCCGAGCTCGTTTTTTAGAGATTTTCTGTAGATAGGATAATAAGCCTATTTGCACCCTATTCCTATTATCATTCTACCCGTTTGAAAAATATTGGTTACAGCTTTCTTTGCGTCAATCACGAGTACTTTATAATTTTCAGATCAGATTCTACTGATCTAAGAATGAGTGAGGCAAAAATATTACTAGAAATGTGTACGAATTCCATCGATTTAGAACAAAATAATTATCGAAATAGTACGGTACCCTCTCTAATAGGGTCGATATCGGCTTATTACCTCACCACCTCACTTCGAAGCTCAGCTTTAGCAATCACAAAAGAAGGAAAAGTTTTTCCCCCCTCTTCCGGATCTACGAACCCTACTTGAGTTTATAATTGAAGAGACCCTCCATGGATGCCGGGGCTAAGGGTTACAGTGAAGTAGAGTGCCATAAAGTGGCCTAACAAGCACTCGGAACCATCAGAACAGGGCTAGCGGCTGGCTGCGGGCGTTGCAAAATTGTTACAAGCGAAAGCACGCGTAAATAAATTACGAACTTTTTCTCTACCTACAGCCTGATGTTGCCACTGCGAGCGAATAGGGATGGCGGACAAGTTTGCCAGTGTAATGTCAACCGCAAGGGAAGGCCCTGGTACCTGTGTGGAATAATGTGAGGAATATAGTCAACAGGTTGCAGATCCGATAGAGTTGGTGTTCAACGATAGCAGTTTTTTTATGATAAATCAGGTGGAAAATATGCTTGGCTTGATTTTATAAGAAATATTCCATCATCACCATACCAATCTGTCCAATAATTGCGTCACGGAAAAAACATTGGCTGTTTTCTATTGAAAATTTGGATAGAAGTAGTTTAGAGTGTGTTGTTTACACTGTATTTGTTATTTCGATTATAGAGGTTTTAACCTTCGCCTTTGCGGGTTAGAAAAATCTCTTAAGGAAAAATCTCCAATCCAATATGCGGGGTTGGGAATCGAACCCAGGGTAGCTGCGTACAAGGCAATCGATTTACCAACTACGCTATGCCCGTCCCCAAACTGTATTTCTATCGCTGTCATTTTTTCGAAAATTGGTGAAAATGGTGTCGTTCGAAAAGTAACGTCACGAATTGTTTTTGCGCAAGCATTAGAAGAATCCTCAATTCTCTATCGGGACACCGGAAAACAACTCGGAATCGTGCAGTCAACGGTGAGTCGTGTGATTAAATGTTACTACTAAACTCTGAGCACCGAACGGAAGGAGAAATGCGGTCAGAATAGATATTCTATTAGTGATCAGGATGACAAGTGTGTTGTGAAAGCGTTTAAACGGAATCCCAATCCCTTGGTCAGGGATGTGGCCAAAAAGTTGAATCTGTCCAAATTTTTCGGGACTGCCTACGTACCAAGTGCAGAAAACTCTAAATCGTGACGAACGGCAGAATACGGTGGGAAAGTCACGGACCTGGAAATTGTACACTAGAGTGGGACACGATTACACGGAAAAAAACAAAAGTTTGCTCCGATCAACTTCCTAGGTTCCATTTGGGACCTAGAATTACTGTGTAAATTCTAATCTCGATCGGTGAAACTACATTTTTGCGCCCAGGGTATAAAGTATACATGGGATTTCGTATGGGAAAATCGATGTGATGAGATATTTCTCTCTTTGGATATTATAACGATTGAGAACATTTACAACATGATTTTTCGCGATGTTTTTGATAACACATACTAAATGGTACAGTGGTAGGCCTCATAGAAGCGCTCAAATCAATATCTTCGGATATTAAGCATGGGGCAACATCATTGCGAAAAATGTTGAAAGTCAAATCAAAATAAAAGTAAAACAAAAAAAATGCCCTCTCAAATAGGCCAACATTCCACATAATACTAATGCTTTGTGAATAAAATATTTAGGTTCTTCATTCAATGCATTATGTATGGAAAAACTGAATTTCCTTTTAGGGACTATATATGTGCAGGCCCAAAAAATGAGAAAAAACATATCGCGCATATTTGAAGTACATAGGGTAAGGTGGGGCAAATCCGACCGTTGGGTAAACCCGACCCCCTTCTGTTATCGAAAATCGGAAGCACTACGCGAACTAATATCAATGTTGTCGTGTAGAGCATCGAAAATAATCATAATGGTCAAACGACAATAAGTGTATATTTACAACTTTTGATTTGATTTTTGTGCATCATTGACTTCAAGATATTTCTGATTGTTAAAGTGATTGCATAAAAAATGCAAGTAGATTTAAATTCTTTGATTTAAGTCCTACAAAGTGCACAACGGTTCATAATTGCAAATGAAAAACACAAAAATGTGATGAATATAGTATTCGTCGAGCAATTGCTCCGATGCAAATGGGAATATTTTTACGTGCTGCTGCTCGTGATTTTGACATTCCAATATTGACATTGAATCCCATTTTCTTCATGTTACAATTCAATGACATAACATTCATCGATTGATCATTGAACAACCATAAAATTTGGGTAATATCTGTACTAAATAAATCAAAAACATAGGCGGTCGGATTTACCTTACCATTTTTGAAAACAGCAAAAATGAACTTTTTCGTAAAACGATTGTATCTCTAAATTTTCTAAAGATACGAATAAAATGCTATACCTGGAAGGTTGCCCAGAAGTTTAACCTTTAATTTGTTATATAAAACATGACTTGATCCGATGTAAAATGAGAATTTTGCAGCCAAAACTATTTACTACGTCAGATTAGCCCCACCTTACCCTATCATTAATAGCGTTTATTCAAATTTTCTTGGCGATCTGAGAACTAGAACTGAAATTGCAGCTCTTGAAAACACGCTACCTCAACGCGATTATTTCGATTTCGACTTTTTCTGAAAGTGATCTTATAGTCAGCAGCATATTTCGACTAACAATAGTTAGTGGTTGATAAAAGGATTTTGATTTGAACCATTATCACTAATCCTAATGTTATTTCACTTCGAATTTCTATATAGTAAAGCATCGCCCTCCCTCACTACGTCCTTTGGTTCTACTATCTATGCCCATGAAATTGAGCTAAGACTTTTGAATAATTCATCCAAATAACCCAAGGTGGTAGTTCTAAAATATATTATGTTATTTTGGTATGCTATATGAAATATCATTGGTACACCCGCAGTATTGGCAAAAATGATTTTTGGTATTTAATTCGATCTATCGAACTTTGAACAGCTATAACTTGTTTTAGAGACATTCTTATACCAAAGGATTTCGGCAAAGTTATTTAGCATATCCTGAACTATACTTCTATCTCATTGTTGGTATAATGCAGGATGAATTGTAGTATGTAGAATTAACAAGGAATAAAGTAGGTTCTCTTATTAAGTAAAAAAGAAGCTTCAATTGGTCTCTCAAAACGCTTGTGAAGTGGCCAAACAGTTCAGATATATTTAGACACATTAAGAGAAGGTCGAAACGAAATTTCATATAATTGGACAACCAACAGCAAATAAAAAATGAATATTTTATCAATCGCCAGAGTATCAATCGGCTTCTGCTTAATATCTTTTTCCACAAGCCTCAGATCGGTTCATGGTTCTTGAGACTTTGTTTCTTTGTTAAATTTCCTATAAAAAACTTGTTTTAATCCACCTAGCGGTGCAATTGTGCCTTTCTCAATCATGAACATGAGAATATTTAAGTTTTTTTTTAATTCGTTTATTTGACACGGCTCATAGCGGTAGCTTAACGGAGTCGTGGATCTTTTATACGTTTACAATACATGTAAAAATAAAAATACAAACAAGAATTAATTAATTGGATCTCGTGCGCGCAACTTTTTATTGCGAGCGGAAACCTTTTTTCGCGAGGTCTGTTGGCAAACAGCGTCAGGGGGGTCATTTAATTCTCTCTTGTTTTTCACGTCGCGGTCGAAGCTGGCTTGGTGTCCGGGATCAGTTGTTCTCCCTTGCTTCTTGGACTTATTGTTGATCAGTGTAAATCCGTCGTCTTTGTTACTGCATTTGTTGCCGATGTTGCTTACAGTTGCTTTTGGGGTGCTGGATGATTCTTTTGTGGTTGTCATTATGGTCTGAACAGCTGCCACAAATTTGGCCACCGTTTGTGGTTCAGGCATTGGTATTGAAAACTCTGTTTTAGGTTGGTTTGCCGTAGATGAGTTGGCAATCGGTTAAGATGCATTTTCCTCTGAATCTTCCGCGCAAGGTTGTCCATGATGAGCTGTCTGATTACAATACTTGTACGTAGGAGTTTGCCCCTCATGGGTGCATAGCGTAGTTTGCATAATTGTAGTTCCGTGAGTATTGAATTTTATTGCCAAGTAGGTATAGGCCTTTCAATCCGTATCCTCACTACAAAAACGCCGTTAGGAGTACCCGGGAAGAAGTTTCTCTAAGTATCAGGTGTAACGGATTCTACTTCTCCGTATTGTGACATGCATTTTGCAATTGGCTTAGGAGGGGTACGAGGTGATAGGTCATATAACCTTACATCTATATAATCATTCTCAATGTATACGGGAATCTTAATTCCAACGTTGTCACTTTCAACCACGGGTTTTTTTAGTTGTTCTTCAAAACAAAACGCTCGGCTTGTGCTAACGTATTGAATGATATTAACACTACATTGCGAAGATGATGATACTGAAGATACAAGACTTCCGCAAGCCTATGTTGCATTTTTACCTTCAGAAGGTATTCCACTTCACTAAAACTCGGTCGTTTTAAACAAAATTTAAAGTCAACGACCGCTGCGTTGGGTCGGAGTAGAGCCTTTTCGTCAACTTTACTCATGATGACAAGAATAATCCGATATTTCCTTTGTTCTCGAGACAATGCACACTAGATCGAGATGCCTGTTGTTCACTTGGCTCGATTGTACGTCTGACTGCGGCAGAAGTAGAAAGTAGAGGAATATTTAAGTTGTTTATATTCATTAAAAGCTTTCAAATGCATATATTACATTTTATTATTATACTTGACATGACAACTATATACAAGAAAAGAAATCATTATTCGAGTTCTAAAATTTTGTAAAAGAAAAAAATAGCCACGGTAATATTGAACTGAAAAAGGTGCGAAATCGGCAAAGTCCCAAAAAGTCGATTTTTATAAAAAAAAATCGTGATAAGCTAAAATCTCGACGTTTCATGCATTTTAAAGATGTTTGGCATCAAAAATACGAATTCGATTTCTAAAATTTCATGGGGTCCCCCTTTTGAAAAAAATTTTGAGTTCCGGCTTATATAGGAATTTAATATGTGACCGGACGGTTCAGTCAATAGTTCCGGAACCATATAAGCGATCCGTGCGAAATTTTATAGACATCTGTGGAGATAATATAGCTATCATTTGGGACTAAGTTAATGAAAATCGGCCCAACCATTTCCGAGTAACTGATATGAGTTTGCTAGTTTTGAAAGATGGGCGCTTTTCCCGGGCACTTCCGGAACCGTCTATGGTGGTCAATGTAGTCAACGAAAGTTTGTTTGGCCGTCGGTGACCTAGAACTGCAAATTTAAGTTGTTTGAGAGACATTTTAGCGAAATGTTTACCTTTTTTGCTTTCATCGGAGTATCGGTTTGAATCACAATTTGCTATGTGATCGCACGCTACAACCCGTAACTCCAGAACCGGAAGTCGGTTCGGGATAAAATTTAATAGCCATTTACGGGGACGCAACATCTTTCATTTGAGACTAAGTTTGGTTGATTCGGTCTAGCCATGACTGTTATTCTGAATTTGGATACTTCCGCCGGGGCTTCCGATATGGCCAATATGACCAAAGAGACTTTGAATGGCTGTTAGTGACCTAATACTACAAATCGAAACAGTTGTGGTCACATATTGGAAAAATTTTCACCATTATACATTCATTTCCGAATTTATTCAAATCGACATTTTCTACGTAATCGCACTCATCACCCTGTAATTCCGGAACTGGAAGTCGGATCCATAAGAAATTCAATAGCAGCCTATGGGAACGTTGCACATTTCATTTGGGACTAAGTTTGTCAAAATCGGTTAGCCATCTCTGAGAAAAGTGAGTGAGATTGTGTTCGCGTACACACACATACGCGCATACACACACATACATACACACACCCATACATACACACACAAATATGTGCCGAACTCGTCGAGCTGAATCAAATGGCATATGTCACTCGGCCCTCCGGGCCTCCATTAAAAAGTCGGTTTTCAGAGCAATTGCAATACCTTTGTATTGAGGAAGGCAAAACACATAATGATTTATTTTTAAGAGGCAATGGGCGACTCCCGGGGGAGCTATTTTGTGAAAGTCAACTTTCCCATACGGAATCCCATGTAAACTTTCAGCAGTGGGCGTAAAACTATAATTCCACATATCGAGCTAAGAATTTGCGTAGTTGTTCTAGGACCCAAATGATACCCAAAAAGTTGCTCGGAGCAGGAATCTATTTACTGTCCACTCAGATACTGACGAAGACTCTTAGTCTTATCATAGATGATGAGACTTACGTCAAGACGAACTCCCGCTAGCTTCCGGGGCTGCTGTTTTTCATCGCCCAGTACAAGTTTGATGTTCCGGAGGAAATAAGAAAGCCGAAACTTTGACAATAAATACATGATTTGGCAAGCGATCTGCTCATGTGACAAAATAAGTGCGCCGTTCGTGACTATTGGAACTGTAAACGGGGGAGATCTATCCCAAGGAGTGTATATATCAGCGTCGGCTTCCTCTGTTGATGCAACACGTGGGCCATACGATCTTCTGACCGGTTCTAGCTTCGTACCGCTATTCAAATGTTGTGCTGGAGTGATAGGAAAACAAAGGGGGTCACATGATTCCCCCTACTCCCCCAAAGCAACGGAACCAAAGCCCATCGAAAAATACTGGGCAGTTAAGAAGCAGGCACTACGGAAGCATCCCAAGGAGGTCAAATCTGAAGAAGACATGAAGAAAAAGTGGGTTTCCGCACAGAACAAACTGCAGCCCGATGTGGTACAGATCCTAATGAGTGGAGTGATTAGGGCTCTAAAGCCAACTGTCAAAATTCACTTTGGGGGAAAATTCTGGAGGAACCGTCAATTGCTCAGCGCAGCCATTGATAGTAAACAAAAGAAAAAAGTTGCATCTTTCGTTGGTTGCTATGCACCGTGTTTGGGTAATAACGGTTTTTCCAGAATTCCTCCTTAAAGTGAATTTTGAAGTTGAATGAAATAAATATGCCAAAAGCTTACTAATGGGTTATATTTTATTGTCTGAAAGTTTGAAAAAAATCGGCCCACTAGCTAATTTTCTACAGCGTTTTTTCCGTGATGCAATTTGATGTAGGACACCCTTTATATAACGCTCGTAATCTGCTTGCCAGAGGAAATAACCAAATATAGCATTCGGATATTGCAGTACACAAGCTCGGAATCAGCCCTGCTATTTTTCGAATCGGCCCAATTCCGGGCCACTTATGTACCAATTTGAGTTTTTGTCATTCATATTCTGTCTGAATTAAATTGTAAAACTGGCATCGCTGCAGATTGGTTGGTGATGATATCCGTTAGTTCATGCGGAATTTCGCGAAGTTTAGTATGTTTTCGGTAGAAAGCAGCATCCAAAGTTTATGGAAAGCAAAGTTCAAAGCGATTTTCAAGCGGTGTGGTTGAAGTTTATACGATTGATTCATCTTGGGTACCCTATTTAAGGATCGGTTTTTTGCGAGGGTGACGTTTCTCGATTGATTCCGACGGATGTTTATTCCGTGTAAGTGTATATGTGGCAATTAACACAGGACAAAAGCGAATAAAGAGTTAGAATTTCAGCGAAATGAAGGAAATAAGTGAAATCTTTTCGAGTTGTGACTACTCGAATATTTGTTCTGACTGCGAACGGAGGTGGCGGCGAAGACAAACGGATCGTTGAAGCTGTCCTTAATATAGGTTTGATATCTACTGTGACTCGAAGTTAGTCCCGTAGACCCCCCCCCCCCCCGCCCCTCCACCTGTCCTACTGTGAAATGGGTAGTCTTGCTAGGATGTGGTAGGGTTTGGTCAGCATTGGGCACTGCCAAAACTTCAAAAAACTAGCAACTCCAACGAAGCGAGTCTGTGTCGCTTCTGCTAAGATCTTATCAAAGACCATAGATCAATTTCTGGGACGGTGCACAGTGGTCCAAAACGCGAAAAACGTGATTGTTTTGAATAACTTTGAAATGGTTAGTTATAGCGATTTACTATCTTCGGAAGAATTTATGACAATGAGACGCTCCATGTTTATAAGTCAAAAGTTTGATGATTAATCCTCCTATAAGTGAGATTCAAAATTTATTTCTCATATAATTAGAGATAGCAAATTCTGCAAAGTTGTAGTAAATTCTTCTACAAGAAACTTTACTGTCTATCTTTAATAGTCTTTGAGACATAAAGCATTATTAGAGGAAATACCGAAAAAATCAATTTTTTCATTATAACTTCTTTCCAAGATTTTTTAGAAGTTCAAAATGTTCTACAAAACTATCACAATTGATGAAATACAAAATTTCGGTGAAGGAAGCAACTTAATATGTTGAGCAGATTCTGAGATATTCACGATTTTTATTCGAAAAATGGCCTACTTTGCACTCAAATAATTCATGAACGGGCAAAAACGGGCAGACCACTCTATGTGTATTTGAAAGTATAAGAAAGATGCTGCAAGATTGTGTATGAATCACTTGTATCCGGTTGTATCCATGGCTCTGGTAGCTGGATTTAAAGAATATCATTTATTAGTCTAAAATATTGATACGAAACATATTCGGTAAAGCTGTTGAGATAAAGTGGTGGTACCTTTGGAAAAGTGTCGGGGAATATTCTTCTTAGAAACAATGCCGAAGACACCAGTTTGCCACCTTTACTAGTTTCTTAGATATGGTGCAATATTTATGGAAAGCCTAATAAAAGCGATTCATTCGGTAATCGCGCATGCTTTGATTACTTGTTTAGCATTGTCACTGTATAGCGTTACATATTCGGTGAACTGAAGAGTGGGACTATGTTCGGCATTCTATGTGGAATGTTCTCACAAGAGACATTGTCGAAGACAGCAGCTTTCTGTCTTGACTGGTTTTTAGATACAGTGCATTGTTCGGTGGTACAGAAGCCGTGTGGTGTCCGGCGGGCTGAAATCTTTTTGCACTATTTCAACCAAGAATAGAACCTCTGGGAACTGCTCCCATGTCGTAAGAGGCGACTAACAACATGCTAGGAGTTCCTAGGCCGAGGTTTTGTTCCGTACCGAAGACTTAATCTGGGCGGACCTTAAGGTTTTCCATATTACCCTCTTTCCAGTCTGTATTTAGTGAATCACTGACATATACCTTTTCTGATTCGCCTTTCTTGATTGTGTACCAACGTTTTAAGTTTCTTCTGGCGGTTGTATATTAGCCGTAAATGACGAAATCTAATTCTACACTAAGTAACAGAATATATTAATATACCGGCACTTCCACGCCAAGGTTTAACTTCCAAAGCTTTGGCTTAAAAACCGTTTTTAAAAAATGGAAACTTTCATGCAGGAAATTTATTGAATTGGCCTAAGATGGAGCTGTCGAATTTCACAAAAAGCTTTTTATGTTGCAAGTGATCTGTAGTTGTGTTAAATTAGGTATTTTTCTATTATATTTGGAACCGTCTACCGACAAATCTACATTTACGAATACCTCCAAAAGTGACTTCTTGAGGTCTCATGAAGGCCTGACACTAGCTTTATGATACTTTTGCTTTTCTAAACAGTAATAAAAATCTCAACATTCAAGAACTTCACTTTGTCAGAAAATGTAGGGCCATCGGAAGCTAAAACTTCGTAAAATCGCACTCCTGGTCCTTTTTTCAGTGCAGTACTCTACGTCACTCGTTCAAATTTGCACCGCTCTTATGGTAGTCGGTATTTGCTAGTATTACTGTTCTCCCATCCATTCTGGTAGTCAAACGGTGGGATAGCAAAATTCTTACAAGTTTCCTATCTCATGCCTCCACGCGATTCTAAGTCTATTGATGACATTTGGTCCTTAGACCGCAGAATGAGAGGGTGCGAACAGAATGAGAGGGTGCGAACAGATCTAGTCGAGAAAACATTGCCGTAAAAATGAATAGTTGATCGGAAATTAGCCCCAATACGACTAATCTGACTAGTATCTATGAACACGGCTCAATACGTATTGAAAATTCGCCGCGTCTGTTTTTATGAACCTAATTTAAAGCTCCGTTATTGCTAACAAGCCCGTGCATCAGATTAACAATCCTTTATATTTCCCTTCAGTGTTCGGTATTATCGCTCGTATACTTGTATTCCACAAACAATCCGATATGGAAAATAAGAAATACTTTCCTTGATTTATAACATCTCGCGCTATTTTTGCCAGTATAATATGCTGTCACTTGGTAGTTTTCAAGCCAATAAATATATCGTAGAGAAGAAGTAGCGAGTTCTGTCCAAATACTGTTGCAATAAATAGTGATCCGGCCCATTACGCAGATAAGATTAGCTTTTCCAGGCAATACTCCCACGATCGGCTGTGTGGAGTTCAAATTGTTTTTGTTTAGGGAACATAGTATACTCTCGGTAGCCGGCTGCCCAGAGTTTAAAAATAACCAAAAACTAAACAAGATCATCTCTTTTTCGAGTGATCGTGCACTCGAAGACTAACTAAACAACTACCTAATAAAATATGCTTTACAGGTCGCATCGTTTGCTTGGAGCGAATCCTAGACCTGATACCCTTCCAAACCACCAACTCCGCGACACCTATGGAAGAGTCTGATGAATCGTCGTCCTTCCGTTAAGTAGGTGGAGCATCAACACTTCCTGTCTACCTTATCCTTTATCCTTCCCCGTGAACGATGGAGATGGGGGCGGCCGGCAATGATGGCTATCATGCTGTTGAGGTTTTAATATGGGTCGGATTGGTATGAATTCCTACTTACCACTTCCTAAGCAACTCTTATTAGATAATCAGCAGTCAAACATGATGAAGTCAGTGTGCAATCCGCCAAAATCATCGTCACAACGCAACGCAACGCAACGCAACGCAACAGTGCATTGTTCGGTGGTACAGAGAGTAATGTGTTGTCTTATGAGCCATATAGTCGAATCCTAACAAGAAACGATTTTAAGTATAAGTAGGTTGTGTATTAGCACTGAAATCGGTTGCAAAGTTTGTCAACACAGAAGGTCAAGTTCCATAATAGAATGTAGTACCAGGGCTTGGAACATTAATATAAGCAAACCGTTTACGTTTGCTATGAACGACTTGACAGTTGAATTTGTATTGTTATATGAAAGAAAGCCTTTTAAAAATTTGTTTATTGACCACCATCGCGATTACTGCAAATACAAATCATTCGATCCAATAAACAACAACTGACGTAACGCTATACAGTGACAATGCTAAACAAGTAATCAAAGCATGCACGATTACCGAATGAATCGCTTTTAGTAGGCTTTTCATAAATATTGCACCATATCTAAGAAACTAGTAAAGGTGGCAAACTGGTTTCTTCGGCAATGTTTCTAAGAAGAATATTCCCCGACACTTTGCCGAAGGTACCACCACTTTATCTCAACAGCTTTACCGAATATGTTTCGTATCAATATTTTAGACTAACAAATGATATTCTTTAAATCCAGCTACCAGAGCCATGGATACAACCGGATACAAGTGATTCATACACAATCTTGCAGCATCTTTCTTATACTTTCAAATACATATAGAGTGGTCTGCCCGTTTTTGCCCGTTCATGAATTATTTGAGTGCAAAGTAGGCCATTTTTCGAATAAAAATCGTGAATATCTCAGAATCTGCTCAACATATTAAGTTGCTTCCTTCACCGAAATTTTGTATTTATTCAATTGTGATAGTTTTGTAGAACATTTTGAACTTCCATAAAATCTTGGAAAGAAGTTATAATAAAAAAATTGATTTTTCGGTATTTCCTCTAATAATGCTCAATATCTCAAAGACTATTAAAGATAGACTATTACCACCTTCAGTAAAGTTTCTTGTAGAGGAATTTACTACAACTTTGCAGAATACACCAATTTGATATCTTAAATTATATGAGAAATAAATTTTGAATCTCACTTATAGGAGGATTAATCATCAAACTTTTGACTTATAAAGATGGGGCGTCTCATTGTCATAAATTCTTCCGAAGATAGTATATCACTATAACTAACCATTTCGAAGTTATTCAAAACGATCACGTTTTTCGCGTTTTAAACCACTGTGCGGTGATTGCACTGAATTATCCCTGAAGGCATGGTTCAAAGGGTTAGATGTAAGTCGAAACTTCATTCGTGTGATGTCAAGGCTCATGTCCAACCATTATACGTTGAATGCGCATCTCCGCCGTATTGGGATCGCAGAAGGTAATTAATGTGCTTGCGGAGAGGGTTACGAAGACATTGAACATGTTGTTTGGTCTTGCACTGAATATCGTGAAGCCAGATCCCAATTAATAGAGTCCTTACGAGCCAGAAGAAAACCACCCTATGTTCCTGTTCGTGAAATCCTCGCTTTACGAGATATTACGTACATGGGCCATATTTATCATTTCCTGAAAATAATAAATATTCAAATATAATTATCCCCGCAACGTTTCTAGTTTTTTCCCTTGTTACCCACAAACAATTTAGATTTCTTCGCAGTTAGTTAAGTTAGATAAAATGATATAAATAAAGAAAAAAAAATAAACAAAGAAAAACTATCAATAGGTTTACAATGAAATTCCAGAAAATAGAGTATAAATAAAAATATTCAAAATGATGATTATCCTCAGTGTTAGCATTAGAAAGTGAATTTTTATTATAACGTGATGTTCTTAAGAACTTTTGTAACATGTTATGTAAAAAAAACGCCGGCGTAAAAAAGCTTTTGCAAATGCCCTGTCAAATAAACGTTTTATGAAAAAAAAGATCAATTTATCCTAGCCTAATCGGAGTGGCAACATGCACATAAGGATCAACGCTAGTAACATCCTAATTGCGACATACTGGTAATGGCGAACGTCAATGGACAGGACACGCATTACGAATTTGATGGCGACTTTGGGCTTGCAGGCATGGTCCCTCAGTAAGGTAGGATAAAGTGACCTCAAATGGAGAGTGGGCTCTCTCTGTCCCGCTTAAATCTTGGCATGTGTCCAGGTATTCTCAAAACTAGTCACCAATAGGACCAGTCCCAATTGTTCGCCGCTCGGGTCTGAACGCTACTTCCCATAAAGGATAATGTCAAACCTAGCATCACCTTTCTGATTGCATAGATAACTATGGGGTCACAAGAGGCGACTACGTACACCTGAACGCTACTTCCCATGAAGGATAATGTCAAACCTAGCATCACCTTTCTGATTGCATAGATAACTATGGGGTCACAAGAGGTGACTACGTACAACGAGTGGAGATAGCGGTCCTGAGTTGGAACCCAATAAAATGAAGGAGAAACACGAAACTTACACATATGGAGTAGACGCGGCGAATCCGTTCGACAGAGGTGTTTTGGTGACGTCCGCAGTAGCTGAAGGTTTTCAGCGAGAGTAGGAGGAAGAGAAGCAGCCGGCGGTGTTATGCAAGCTTCTATGACTCCAAAGAGAGCAAGATCTTCGCCAGTAGATGGAAGACCAGACGAGCTCTTGGGCAGGCACGCGAGAACGTTCTCACTGGCGAAGAGAAGAACGCAACTCAACAGGGAGAAAACTGGAGTACCGTTGTAGGTCGGAAGGAGAAACAAAGGAAACAGTAAAAGTGGAAGGAGGAGAGAACTGTGGAGCAAAAGAGGAAAGAAAAACCTTCGGCTCATCAGAAGTTACTAGAGAGAAGCCGTGTCACGGCGGTAGACGAACAGAGATGTGCACTAGACGCGCAGTGCAAACTGGGCGAAGTGCACATGACGATTCTGATAAAGAAGGGGTATGGAGGAACACAGACAGCGATGATTCGTCTACCGGTAACCACTGCTGACAAAGTTACCAACACGAGAGGATGTATCCTGCAGGAAGCTCTAGCGAGGTTGGACGTGCGATTGTGAAATGAAAGATAGTACATTTCGAAGAGATATCGACGTCACATTCTGCAGTTCTTCACTGACGCGAACAGGGTTTGGAGAATTTACCAAAAGTATGCCCATGGCGACCACCAAGTGATTCGCTACCGTATCGGCCAACGGAACTCTGCGGCAGCATGGAGAAGGATGACTGGCGAGCGAAAGTGGAAGACAAAAGATTTGAACAAAGACCTCTTCGTTGCGACCAAGAACGTGAATGCGGTTGATCTAACAAGAAGGATTGTGACGGCTTGTGATGCCGCAATGCCATGCAAAACTGGAGCCACAATGGACGGCAGCCGAAAGGTGGGCTCAGAGAGCAGTACCGTAGTCAAATAAAGAGGAGCGCAAGGCGGCGTTTCGGGAAGCTAGGGCCGCTTTAAAATTGGAGATCAAACTTAGCAAATCAGATTGCCACAAGGAACTGTGCCGAGACATAAACGCCAATCCCTAGAGCGATGCGTACGGAGTCGTGATGACGAAAATGGAGGGATCGTCGACTCCAGCCGAAATGTGCCCAGGTAAGCTGAAGAAATTCGTTGAGGATCGGCAAGTGAATAACGATGAGCGTGCAGAAGCATCGAAGCGACTGAAATCAAAGAAAGCCCCCGGTAGATGTGAAGTATGAATTTAAACGGACCAGCTGGGAAATCATCGTCGTAGCGCTGCGCAGAATGAAGGTTTTCGACCATCTATGTCAGATACTGAAGAGCTACTTCCAGAGCAGAGCGTTGCTGTTTGAGACGAACGAAGGGCAGAAGTGAATGCAAGTCACCGTGGGCGTTCCTCGAGTCTCCATTCTCAGTCCAATTCTTTCGAACGGAATGTACGATGGGGTCTTGACGCTGCGGCTGCCCAAGAAAGTGAAAATCGTGGTTTCGCAGACGTCTTGTCACTAACGATGATGAGTGACACTTGTGTCAGTGACGGAGACAATAGACGCGATCGAGAACTGGATGAACGGGGTCAAGCTGCGGATAGCTCAGGCGGAGGTGTTGTTGTTCTGCAACTGCAAAGCGCACAGTGGTCCGAATCCAGAATTTAGGATGACAAAAACATTTGTGACTAAACTACTGGTTCTAGAGATTTAATGTCTTCGGAACAAATAATCTGTGTTAATGTGGGTATCTTTTGAGATGGGTGACATTAGGGTGGTCCTTATTGTTTGTACGATCTGAAAATTATTTTCGAAATAAGAAGAGATAGAATAATTAAGTGTTCCGCAAAATTGTAGTACAACCTTTTTCAAGCAACTTTGCTGAGGACGTCGTATTTGTAACTTTAATGGTTTTAATTTTACAGCTATTATAATTTTGTGTGATAGGGTATCCCTAACAAAATCAGTTTTTTTAAATAATTTTTTTCCGTCAATAGCGTCTTCACAAAACTTTTAGAGCTTATTGAGACGAATATTATTTATATAGACATATTTGAGATAGCTTATTTAGTTCAAAAGTTATGAGCATTTTTAGCAAAAAACACAACCTTTTCAAATGTTGATATCTTAAAATGGAGCAAGTGAAATTGATTTCTTCTTTTTGCATTCGAAAGATCACAATTGTATATTTTATGAAAAAATCTCAGAGGTCATTTTTGTTTAACTCATTTTATTTTAGTTTGAATATTGAGAATATTACTACTATTTGTAGCATCAAAAGTAAAACGGTCAGTGTAACCTAGCAACTATTTTTAAAATAAGATCAGATAGATAAACAACATCTCAAATAAAACCTCTCGAGTGTGGCGAAGGGCCCGTTGAGTTGTTTCCGATGTATTTCGTTCCGCATGAGCCGCAGAAAACCTTTCCAGCACTACGTCATAATGTGGCGAAGAGTCCGCTGAATTATTATTTTAGTCACAGCCTTGGTAGAATCCATTTGGGAATCGGAAAACCTTCCCAGCACCCTGCTTAAGTGCGGCGAAAGGCCCATGTATGCTGTTAATTTGTCACGAGTAATCAAGATCCGGGTAGCATCCGGAAGATCTAGAAATCTTGAACATTATTTGACCTATTTTTCAACAAGATCATAGGGTCCGAAGTAAGCAGCAATTTTTTTTAATACATCTTTAATATTGGCAACGCTGCTAAATTTTCTTGAATGGTTTTCTCGAAACTTACCGACAGACTTATTCCTCGTTTCTAATGCCTCAGTGAAAAGGCTTTAGAAACGAGGAATAAGTCTATCCGCAAGTTTCGAGAAAACCATAGTAATACATAGAGTAGAATGGGGTCAAACAAGTACGGGTATACAATAAGTATAGGGCAGTATCTTTGCAATGTTGTTGCAGAGGTAGCTCGTGTCGCGTGAATTAGACACACGGTAGAGAGCATCGTTGACGACTATCATTTCGGCTGTTGCCGTGAAGCAGCTGTATTAGTTACGACGTCGTTTATGTTTTCGCGTGTTGTTCTGCGGAAACGAATTGTCTTTCGTCCTCAGTACATTACATTTAATCAACGTAAAAAACATCAAGTGAGTTGTTTCTTACGTAAAAATTAATGTTGAACAAGAGTATTGTGTTGGTTTTTTGATATTTTCGTTTTTGAAAAAGATTCGGACATCAACATGGAACATATTTACGCTACCAACAGGAAGAAAAGCATGCTTGACGATAGACGAACCAAGTACCAAAAGTTTATGAAGGGTTGGAGATAGAGGAACCAATCGTACTCGTGATCGTAAATCATTCTCGTTGCTTCCAAATAGCCTGCAAAAACTTGGGAGTTTATTTTTGCTTTGCTATTGATAACGGCGAGAATGATACCTAATCGTTCCAATAAACCTGCATTCAAACCCGTGATCTCACAAACTCTATTCATCAAAAACTTTTCTTGTCGCGGTGCCATCATTGGAATTGCCTCCACTGGGTAATGGCTCATTAATTCGAAGGCTCGATCTTTTCTTTAACGATTTGTCGTCTTTCCAACACGCCACTTAGGTGTTTCCTTCTCAAAACGTCGTCATCGACCACCGATTCTTAACATTTCCTTTCGATCATGCCCATATGATCCTGCCTAGCTCTAGCTTTCCGTTCTAAGTTTATGAATGATTAACTTTAGAATACCTATCTGTTTTTCGATTTTATCATCTTTCATTTCTTTTATTCATAAATTTTCCGAAAATAGCTAACAAAGTTGATACTGCAAATTAAAATATGTGTGACTAGGATGGCTAACCAAACATCACACTACGTTCTCCGCTGTTCAGATGGATTGATACACGACTACATGAGAAATAACAACTCAGTGGGCCCTTTGCCACACTTGGGCAGTTTTATTTGAGATTTTGTTTAAATATCTGATCTTATTTTCAAAATAGTTGCTAGGTTACACTGACCGTTTTACTTTTAATGCTACAAAAAGTAGTAATATTCTCAATATTCAAATTAAAATAAAATGAGTTAAACAAAAATGACCTCTGAGATTTTTTTTATAAAACATACTATCAATTGTGATCTTTCGAATGCAAAAAGAAGAGATCAATTTCACTTGCTCCATTTTAAGATATCAACATTTGAAAAGGTTGTGTTTTTTGCTAAAAATGCTCATAACTTTTGAACTAAATGAGCTATCTCAAATATGTCTATATAAATAATATTCGTCTCAATAAGCTCTAAAAGTTTTGTGAAGACGCTATTGACGGAAAAAAAATTATTTAAAAAGTTATAACGAAAAAACTGATTTTGTTAGGGATACCCTATCACACAACATTTTAATAGCTGTAAAATTAAAACCATCAAAGTTACAAATATGACGTCCTCAGCAAAGTTGCTTGAAAAAGGTTGTACTACAATTTTGCGGAACACTTCATTGTTCTATCTCTTCTTATTTCGAAAATAATTTTCAGATCGTACAAACAATAAGGACCACCCTAATGTCACCCACCTCAAAAGATGCCTCAATTGTCATAGATTATTTGTTCCGAAGACATGAAATCTCTAGAGCCGGTAGTTTAGTCACAAATGCTTTTGTCATCCTAAATTCTGGATTCGGACCACTGTGAAGCGGTTCAGCGGATGCAGATTGACGTTGGAGGACATCTAATTGCATCGAAGCGTGCACTGAAGCAATTGGGAGTGATAATAGATGACCGGTTGAGCTTCAATAACACGTCAACAGCGCTTCGAAAAGTCGGTGATCGCAACGAACACAATAGCCAATCAATCCGAGACGTCTACTATCTAGTTTTTCGTCATCGATACTGCGATATGACGTTCCCGAGGTGTGGCGCTGAATACCAGGCGGAATAGCGAAAAGCCGAACAGGAGTCACGAGTGCGAACATCACTGCATCACTCTGACAAAGGATACCGTGCACTACAATCGGAGAAACACTGGAAACATTAAGGAAGATAGTGAGAATCGATTCAATGACGAGGTTGCATCAGGAATGGGACAGTACAGGAGAAGGAAGGTAGAGCTCATCCCAATTCTGTCGATATACGTCAATAGCGGTGAACTCCCACCTGACACAACTCCTGTTGGACCCCGGCTGCTTCAGAAAGTATCTTCATCTGTTCGGGTACGCAATGTCAGCGTTGTACCTGGAGTGTGAGAACGTCGAGGTGACACCGAAGCATGTGGTCTTCGAATATCCGAGGTTTGAAGCGACGCGCACGGAGATATTTGATAAGGGAGGACAGTACATCAACCCGGATAATGTCATCTACAGAATGACAAGCGACTAAAATACGTAGAATGCGGTCAACAGAGTGGTGACGCATATCATGACCGCCAGGTAATGGCGTGATCAACTGCGACCAAAATTTCAGGAGCAATGAAAATTGTGACAGATAGTCATGACGTTCGATAAGGAGTGCCAGAGAGTGACGGATGAGAAAAATGCTGCCAGAAGCCGGATGTTAGTGTCTGGTATCCGGCAGAACAGAAAGTGGTACAATGAAGCAAGACGAGACGAAAAAAAAATTCACCGCAGAAAGAAAAAGCAGTATCAGGACAACGTCATTACTGAGGCGCAAAACAGTATGGAACAAAATGATATGCGGAAATTTTATGAAACTGTCAATGGCGTACGGAGAAAAACAGCGCCGTCTCCCGTCATGTGCAATGACCGTGAAGGTAATTTGCTGACAGATAAAACTATGGTAGCAGCCAGGTGGAGAGAGCACTTCGAGACATTGTTGAATGGAGAGAATGTTAGTGCGTCAACGAACAGAATAAGGATAAGTGACGATGGACAAGCTGTGGAGCCTCCGACGCTAGAAGAGGTGAAAAAAGCAATCAAATAGCTGAAAAACTGTAAGGCTGCTGGAAAGGGCGAGCTCTTTTGAAGGTATGGGAAGAAGAAGAATGACCTACTGACTGGCTAGAGGACCTCATTTGTCCTTTATACAAAAAGGGACACAGACCGGAATGCGCCAATTACCGAGGAATGTCGCTCCTCAATTCGGCATACAAAATTATGTCACGTATTCTGTTCAACAGATTGAGGCCGTTGGAGGAGTCTTTCGTCGGCGAATACCAAGGTGGTTTTCGTGAAGGCCGATCAACAACGGATCAAATGTTTACCATACGACAGATCCTGGATAAATTCCGGGAATACAACTTGCAAACACACCATCTGTTTATTGATTTCAAAGCGGCGTACGATTCAGTGAAAAGAACCGAGTTATGGCAGATAATGGTAGAACATGGTTTTCCGACGAAACTGATTAGGCTGATTCGTGCAACGCTGGATGAATCGAAATCAAGTGTTCGGGTTGCGGATGAGATTTCGACGTCCTTCGTTACCTTAGACTAGAGATGGGCCATTCGTTCGCGAACGGTTCAAGTGAACTGGTTCTTCGAAGAGAATGAGCGAACGGAAGTTCTTTTTAAAAGAACGGTAGTTCTCAATTCTCTTCAAAGCGAATGAACTGAACCTGACCTAAAGCCGTTTGGCGAATTTCTCGGACCGATTTTTAGGCGAACGAATGAAAATGAACCGACTTGCCGTCCCACAAACCGCTCTCTGTGCTCTCCCAGAATGGAACCGGCGAAGAACGACTCATCACATTCTCTATTTCTCTAGTTATACATCATGAAGAAATCGCTACCCTTGATGAACTTGTTAAGCATACAGGGGTATAATAGTTTGGGCAGCATCTGTTTGGTTCCTCTCCAAGAATCGAATGTTTTGAGAGACATTCGCTAGATACAAGTAAATTATCAGCTGAACGGAAGAACGGTTCATCTGAACTAGTTCTTTTTACAGAACTGTTCAGTCGGGAATGGTTCTTCGAAATGAACTGTTTCGCCCATCTCTACCTTAGACGGATTGAAGCAGGGTGATGCGCTGTCAAACCTGCTGTTCAACATTGCTCTTGAAGGTGCCATCAGGAGAGCAGGCGCGGACGATATTGATATCATTGGAATCGACCGCCGAGCCGTGGAAGACACATTCGTGCCTTTTAAAAGAGAGACAGCAAGAATTGGTCTCACAAACAATACCAGCAAGACGAAGTACATGATAGCTGAAAGGAAACGTGGATCCAACAGTGATGTCGGTGGTGTAGTGGTGTTAGGTGGTGATAAATTTGATATAGTGAAAGAATTTGTGTACCTTGGAACTCTAGTGACGTGCGATAATGATGTTACCCGCGAGGTGGAAAGGCGTCTTGCAGCTGCAAATAGGACTTTTTACGGACTTCGTAGCCAGCTGAAGTCCCGTAGTTTGCAGACAAGACAAAATTCGCGTTGTACAAGACATTGATAGTTCCGGTTGCCTTGTACGGCCATGAAACGTGGACGTTAAAGGAAGTTGATCGTAGAGCGTTCGGTGTCTTCGAATGTAAGGTGCTGCGAACGATACTCGGCGGTAAAGAAGAAAATGGCATCTGGCGGCGTCGCATGAATCACGAGTTATACCAACTATATAAAGGAGTGGATATTGTCAAGCCAATAAAAAACGGCAGGCTGCGGTGGCTGGTCATGTGGCACGAATGCCGGAAGAACGACAGGTGAAGATAATATTCAGTAGAGAACCGGGAAGAGGTCGACGACTCCGTGGCAGGCCGCGTACACGATGGCTGTTTGCAGTGGAAGAGGACCTAAAAGCACTCAATGTCCAGGGTGACTGGAAGAGATTGGTCCAGGACCGGGTCCAGTGGAGGTGAATTCTTCGCTCGGCGTAGATTCGACGAAGCGAATTGTTGCCCATCAAGTATCAAGTAAGTCATGACGTTAAGGTCAAGCTTCCCGTGTATGTGGAGAACAGTACAATCAAATTAAAATTGAGGACCTGTCCCCGAATACACCGAAAAGTCACAGCGAAAGTCACAGATTTTTGCAATAGGCTCAAATAGTTGCCGTTGAACGTGACTGGTAGAAGTATGTCTATTTCGGCATCGATAACGGCGTTCAGGTGATAAGAGTTCGGATATATACCGTTTTATTCTATCATACGTGATTCTAGAATATGATACCCATATGCACAGACAACACTATGCACCTATGACAATAAAACTGCAATGTGGCAGATCTGAAAGATTTTAAGCTATGGAAAACCATGCGCGGAAACCTCGCTGAAATTGTCAATATCAGTTTTTTTTTGTAAAATTTGCTGTAAACCCGTCGAACATCCCCAGAATTCGCATCATTTTTTGCAATATTAATCTAAAAATTTACTGCTAGCGGGTGTATGTACTGTCGGCGTAAACCTAGAACCGTAGAAATGGTTCCCGAAACATCGACGAAAACCATTCCAGTTTTTAGCCTGGATTTCATAGTATATTTTATTCAAACCAACACATTTCAAATCAACAGTAATCCGTTATCGTCTGGAATTGGCAGAACAAATAAAAACTGGAAATATTTAATGGAACCTCCATTCGAAGCCAGGGGGAAAGCGTGTCGATTGATTTCTGACGTTCGATGATTGTGCAAGTTGCGTATAAAAATGTATGTATAGGTATGTTTGTGTTTGGATGAGTGAATAAGTGCTAAGGAACGGGTTGGAACAAGAGGCGGGAAGAGATGTAGTTGCTTCCGGTGTTTGCAGAATCGCATCCAACATCCGACAACTGGGAAGTGATGGATGAATGAACATTAACCTTGCATTAGCGTAATGGATTCTTGCGCTTGGCAGTCGGTAGCTGCCAGGACGGAAATGGCAGTGAGTTTGAGAAGAAAGCTATGTAGATTTAAATTGATCGCCAGAGAAATCGATATTGCTGTTGGAAAGGAGAAGAAATATTGAACTCATTGAACAGAGAAAAATCGGTTGGATGGTAATTCGTTATTTTGAATCGAATTATTATTTTTTGAATGGAATTGGTTCCTGGATAATCCAGATGGAAAACGTGATGATGAGATGGCAACTTGATCACAAAAGCATTTGCGTCTACATCAGTAACCTACCCTTGCACGGACGTAAAATACAACTTTTTAATGAGCCAACTTGATGGACATTCAGTGGACACAGTTGAAATCCAGTTCCATTCAAGCAAAGCCCCAAATTGGATTTCGTTCATTGTGAGCAAACCAAGCGAAAACATTTAATTTGACCCCAAGTGACAATAATGATGGTACAAAGTTTTCCCAAAAAGACGAACATCCTTTCTTGGTTTTAATTTTCCCCGCACTCAATGAGACACGGAGTTCAGTTTCCTTCTCCTTGTTGGTTTCCATTTTGGCGGTTTTTCCGAAGTATACTGTTGAATGTCAGTCAATCATTCGCTGGAATTTGCAGTTGAAATTAATTTCATTAGAAGTTAGCAATGGCTGTAGATAAAGGCACACATTTTTAGCGACTTGGTGCTCGTCGGCATATTTTGCGCGGTTTTTGGTTACGACGTGATAAGCGACGAATTTGTATCCTTTTCGTTTGAAAAAATGTATCAGTGTCGTAGTTAGGTAAAAGCGTTGGGCCATAGACATGCCGAATGTATTACCCGAGAATTGCATAACTCCAAAAATCTCTAGTATATTTCAAAGGAACAACCCAACAACCAATGCTACATTAAAATATTGCAGTAACAATTGATGTTAATAGATCTATGTCTATATCGCCTGTAATTGTAAGTTTCTTAAACTGTGCCCCCTCCGGAACGTTTGGAAACGCCACCGTTCAACCACGTCGTTGGTTCGTTACGATAGGATAAATTCATGGTGCTTCAAGTTTCACATTTATCTTTCCGAAAATGGTTTCTTTGTCTTTTATTCCAGCAATTAATGTCAACAACGAAGGGAAATATTTGACAAACACCCAGGCGTAATTTGAAACCACGACGCCGAATGGTGGTAGTATAAATTAATAAAAAATTTCATTCGCTTCAATTATAATTATTTTACGTCAGTACCGCAGTTGCTTTCACGATGGGGAAATCTTCAGAGAACCGGATGTCGTTGCCGTCTTGCGAGTGCGTTTCTAATATATGCTAAACAATGCAGTAATCAGTGTTATTTCAAATCCAGGAATCAGGATCACCCGACACGTACAGTGAACTCGATTGTGACGGTTTCTGCTGTGCGACGAGGCAACGAGAAATAATTTGTTTTACGATTAGACATTGAAAGAAACAGACATTGGAAGAATTTATAGCAGCACGAAACCAAATTTTAATAACTTCCGAATATGATTATTCACTATTTAAGATGAAGATATGTGGAAGCCACGTTGCTAGGCACCGACTCGCTTGTTTACATTAGGAAAAACTGAAATCTGAAGTGAAAATTCAAACGCACAAATTAGAGTTTACGAACATTTTCCTTTGGTCATCTGCATATTGGCAGAAAATTTGAAGTTTTGTTAGTAAACGATTAAAGTTTCGCGAGTGTTTTTGCAGTGGTTTGTGAAAAAAGTGCATTTGAAAAAGTGCAATGTAAACGAGAACAAGGTGTTTCGAAAAGAAACCCCAAGTGAAGAGGGATGATATATTCGCACAAAAGAGGAGCTACAGATGGTATTTCGTCAAAAACTCGGATTGATTACATAGAAAAATATTCTAGCTTCCTTAAGTAGCAGTTTCGTGGCACACCAGCAAGGTTAGTGTGTTGAAAAACATATTTTTATATTTGCTCATGTCAGATACATGGTTAAGCAGGGGAGAGGGGTGTGTGTGGCGTAGGAGCTATGTTGTGGCTCGCATGTATAATGTCCTTAAGATCCCTGTATGGCACTACAAGGATGGTCTAGACAACAGCACACTACAGTGATTGCTGTACGTCCTTTTTCTTTTGATACCGAGGATAAATGTTGAAAGCTGTCATGACTTGGGTTTATCTGTCACGGAGAGACGATTAAGAAACATTTCAACCATTATTTAATTTTAACTAGTTTAATTAGACGACGTTTTTGTTTGAATATGAACATTGAAAACATTGAAAACAGATCGATTATCCGTGATTTGATTATCCAGATGTTTCGAAAAAAAATCTAATTTCAACTAGAATGTCTGATTCTAGTGCTAATTCGATCATTGCAGTCAATCGAACTTTTTTCGAGGAGTGGGGGGTCTAGGGTAAACCTACTCTTAAATTTTGGTCTATCTCAAAAATTGCTTATAGATGGGTTATTTCGCTCAAGGTGACCAATAAATAAAACCAAGCTTGGAATCGAACTTCACGGCTTGGAACCAGTTTTGAAGAAATTGTTCATCTAGAGCCAATATGTAATAACCTAAATTATTGTGTCGTTGGGAATACCCCTCGGTCCATGGGAACACTCTTAATTTTAACAAATTGTTTAAAAAAATGTTTTCTTCTGGTACTGGATTTGCACTAGAATCAATCAGCGAGATGATTTGTAACCCGTCAGGGTAACAATTTAGCGCTGGGTGGAAATATACCTATTTGTGCGTACTCTCTCCGTAGAGTGTATTGTTATTGCAACATAACTCACCGCTGCTCATTATGCTCGTTCATGTTTTTGATGTAAATTTCGTTTAAATAATAGTCCATGAACGTTGTTATTAGTCCAGATAGGTGTAGTAATTTTTGTTGCGTATTTGTAAATAAATAACATAGGGTTTAGGTAGGTCTCCGCTCTCCTCTCGCTGTAAAAGTGATTGCTAACTATGCTGTACCATGGCAATGACAGCTATGCGGCGGTGCTGTTTTTTTGGTGCTGGTTTTTGGTGTTTGTTTTGGGTCGAAGGAGGAAGGCGGCCATCGAGTTTTTTAGAAAGTGACGGACCACGGCAACGAAAAGACGTCCAGAAAATTGTTTTTATTTCGGGACAGTTTCCCGCCACCGTAACGAACGTTCAGTGCGCGTGTGCGACGGTCGATTTCCGTCGAAAGTGCCGGTCCGTGGTCCGGGTGCTCATTTGTTTTGTGGTGCTGGATCGCCGTCGGGGGAAGCTAATTCCCAAGGAGCTTTCGCTTCCCCGGCTAACCGTTAAGGATCCGACGCACCCGCCCCTCTCGCTGCAGAGGATAAGTCGAACGAGCCTTGCTCTCCTCTGCAGCTAACAGCCAAGGAGAGGGAAGCAGGTAGGACAACGGCTCCACCTGGGAAGAACACTGCGGTGTCTTCTGGGATTCCTTGCGGGGAGCAAGTGAATCCGGTGATTAGTCACCAACGTCGCTAGGGAGGTTCCAACAAAGGAGCCAAGCTCACCTCCCTAGCTAATTGTCAAGGATCGCTGCCGGAGCAGCCAACGACCAAAGGAGAACGCGGCCGTTGTTGTCCCGGCCGGTCGGAGGAAACCGCCCGCATTTCCGCCAGCAGTAGCAGATCACCAGCAGCAGCAGCAGTTGAGAGAGTAGCGGAGAATAAAAGTCGGTAAATTTAATAATTTATTTTGTTTGTTTACTTTTTTCCTTGTGAAACGAAAATCCGAAATTCCGGTAGGAGCACCTAGGCCGCCCTGAAAAGAAGGGTTCGCCGGGCAAACCAGAACCCGAGTAGTGGGCAAACCCCTACTTACATTTGGCGCACAGCGCAAAACACACTGAAAAAAATATTTTCCTATTTTGGAAAATATTTTTTTCTTTCGGAGTGTGGGGTGCTTCTACTAAATCAAGGATTTTCGTAGAACAGTGGTGAGGTTTCTTCCGCAATATTGTTCCGCGGTCGTATTATTTATTTATTTACATTTTTGGTATTATTTTTTGATTTTTGCATTTTCCTTTTTTTTGTCCGAATTTGTGGATTGCGTTGTTTGTGTTTGGTCTGCCGGACGAGTAGTTTGAAGGTTGTTGTTATTATTCGGTTGCGGTGGCCAATCGCCTTGAATTCTAAATCCGGTTTGAGACATTTTTGGAACAGCTTGATTTCCTGAAATTTTAAGGGAATCGTTAGTGGGCGAAAAATCGAAAATAATACCGTGTCAGTACTTACATGCTTTGTGTCTTGGTGATTTCTTCCAATATAGCGCAAGTTATGATGGCGTTGGAGAAATTCAACCAAGCGTGTGTGTTCATGCGCGTCGATCATTTACATTTCGATGAGCTGGATTTTGAGTTGCTATCTCGAAGCATTTTTATCTCTCCTGATTCGGATCTTTCGGGCGTACAGCGGCAGCGGCGTCTTCGGGGAATTTTGTCGCATGAGCGGTCGACTCGGAGGGAATTAGTTCGCAATTTCCGGGGTGACGTGGGTGAAGAAAAGGAGATCTGCCTTGGTAAATTACTAACAATCAAGGAAGATCTCCAGTACCGGTGCCCAAACAAGGAGATTTACCGAACACGGTTGCTTCATTTGGGGTCTAGGCTCCAGGTTATCCGAAATTATGCGGCAGGGGAGGTCAATCAGGAAATTTCAGGGTTGCTGGAGGAAGTTCTAGCAGTTTATGCCAGTCATTTTAGTGACGAACAGGCAGCACTTCCTCCCGACAACCAAGAAGGGGAGGATGGAGAAATTTTGGGAGATTTGCTGAGTACAGACGTACCTGCAATTCCACAGGGATCCAATCCTTCCGATAACCAAGGATCTCTTTCTAAACAGCTCGTAGGGGACGACCTGTTGCGTGTCTTGTGCGAGATGAGGGACGAGATTCGACAATTGCGACAGCAATCCGACGATAATAGAGCCCTAGCGTCTCAGGGGTCTGATGCTTTTTCAAAAGCTACTGAAACGCTAATGGGTGGGATTGCTTCACTGACAACAATTTCGTCAGTTTTGAGAAAGACGGTTCAAGAAGTTGTCTCACTTCGTGAATCCGTCAGTGAACTTCGGGCACTAGTACATCAAAAGGAAAGTGCTCCCGAGATGGATCTGCAGACCGATCTGGAAGATTTGCGTTTGATGGACGTACCCGATTCATTTGATGCACCAGAGATTCCTCGCCCAACACTGGCGCCCAGTCCCGATCAATTTGTGTTGAAGCGAGGATTCTCGGGTCAACAAAATCTATGTCCATCACTTCCTATCGAGAAACCGAAACAGAATACTGGATTCACAGCCCCGTACCAAACTCAGAACCAGCCTTACGTTCCTGAATTGACCGAACAGCTGGCGGGACCATCATATCCGAACTTTTCGATATCCACCAATGCGGGAAACGGATCGATGGTGGCCCCCAGGAATTACTCGCGAAACCCGCAACGCGTCGCTGATTGGAAGATTCGGAAGTATGCTGGAACTGATGAAGGAACTGGACTTAATGAGTTTTTGGACACCGTAGCAAATTACGCTGCGTGTGAACAAATGTGCGAAGAAGAACTTTTCAATTCTGCGATGCATTTGTTCACTGGCAATGCTTTGACCTGGTATCAGGCTATGCGTGCGCAAAACCGGTTGTTTAACTGGAACCATCTTGTTTGCGAGCTCAAGGTAAATTTCGTACATCCTGAACTTGATGCTACGCTCAAAATGAAGGTTCTCCAGCGCCGGCAGATGCGTAACGAATCTTTCCAGGAATATTTCCTGGAAATGGAAAAAATATTTCGTGCTATGACGGTTCCAATGGCACCGAGCGAAAAGCTCGACGTGCTGAAGCGGAACCTAAAAGCCGATTATAAACAAATGTTAATTCTAAGGCCAGTGAACACGCTCTCAGAATTGATGAGTCTTGGTAAATCGATCGACGCCTCCAAGACGCCGATTTATCAGAAAGTTTTCGGTTCTTCTCGGGAAGTTGCTGCTTATTCTGATAATCCACCACAAAACAAACAAAACCAAAATAATCAAAACCAAAAGGGAGGTGGACAGAATAACGGCAACGCAAAATCCAAAACGTTTTGGAACAAGAATGCCCAACCGGCAGTTCTTGGTTCAAGCAAGCCTCCTGAAAACCAGAAAAAGAAACAGCAAGGGAATCAGGATGGAAAGAATCTCGAAGGAAACAATCAAAAACCCATAGAACCACCGCAGAAACCTATAATGTGTCTGGAGTATTTGGTGGAAAAGCATCGTCCTCCCGTACTCGGCGTCTGCTACAATTGTGGAGACAAAGGACACGAACATGAGGAATGTCGGAAGCTAAAGCGGGTCTTCTGCATCGTGTGTGGTTTTAAAGGATTTGATGTTTCTCGTTGCCCTTACTGCCTAAAAAACGGGATCAGAACCAACTGAAGTCGCAGTTGGCAGTAAAGCAGCGCTCCAAAGAACAACTCATTATTAATCCCCAGATTTACGACAGTTTTCGACCGGCTCGTGAAGAGGACTATGATAATTCGTTGTCTGTCGAAACCATCGTCCTTAACGACCCGTTCGATAACCGTCCATTTGCAATAGTCGCTGTGTATGGCAAATCCTTCAAAGCCTTGCTCGACAGTGGTAGTAACGCCACAATTATAACTAAAAAGCTATACCGAAAGTTTTCGAAAAGTCCCTTGAAAAGGTTGGAACGACCATTCGAACTACGTTCTGCAAATGGTCAATCCTTACCAATCATTGGACAAGCGTATCTCCCGTATACTTTTCAAAATTTGACAAAGGTCCTATGCACTCTTGTAGTAGAGCATCTGACCGTCAACTCCATTCTAGGTATGGACTTTTGGCGCGCCTTTGGGATTTCTCCTGAGATACAAAACTGTGCTTTGTTGAACTCAGGTCAGGAATCGGAAGACGACGAAGAAGATGAAGTACCGCGTGAGTCGATACTCACTTCGGAACAGTTAGCGCGCGTAGAAGAAGTAAAGAAGTGTTTCCAGGCAGTAGAGCCCGGAAAGCTAAGCCCAACCTCATTCACAGAGCACAGGATTGTCATCAAAGATGAATTCCAAGGTGCTGCACCCGTTTGCCGATATCCTTATCACGTGAGCCCAAAGAAACTGTCTAAGGTCTGGGAAGAAGTTGACCGATGGCGGTCTATGGGAATTATCGAGGAGTCTGATTCGGATTGGTCGCTTAATATTGTGGCGGTCACGAAACCAGACGACTCAATTCGCCTTTGTCTAGACGCTAGGCATCTCAATGAGCGTACTGTACGAGATGCATACCCTCTGCCCCACCCTGGGCGAATATTGGGCGGCTTACCCAAGGCGAACCTGTCTACTATAGACTTGAAGGAGGCCTTTCTCCAGGTACCCCTGGCCAAGGATAGTCGCAAATATACCGCTTTCAGTGTTCCCGGCAAGGGTATGTTCCAATTTACCCGTCTACCATTTGGTCTCGTCAACAGCCCCGCTACACTGGCGCGACTGATGGACCAGGTTCTAGGACGAGGTAAATGGGAACCTTACGTTTTCGTCTACCTAGATGACATCATCGTGGTAAGCGAAACGTTCGAGCATCACATACAGTTGCTCAAAGCAGTGGCCGATTGTCTAGCAAGAGCCAATCTAACCATCAATTTGGAAAAATCCCGTTTTGGAGTCCCCGAACTAAAGTTTCTTGGTTATTTGTTGAATCGGGACGGACTCAAGGTCAATCCTGACAAAATTCAGCCGATTCTCGACTACGAGAGACCGGTTACCGTGACGAAACTTCGTCGTTTCCTCGGGATGTGCGGTTATTACCGCCGTTTCATTGATCGGTTCAGTGAGGTCACTGCTCCCTTGACCGATCTGCTTAAAACGAAAACCAAGAGCTTAGTTTGGAACTCCGAGGCAGAACTCGCGTCCCTAAAATTAAGGAACTTCTAGTCACTCCTCCAGTTTTAGTCCCACCAGACTTCTCCAAAGAATTCATTCTTCAGACAGACGCTAGTGACGTAGCAGTCGCTGCTGTTCTGGTGCAGGAGTATCCAGAGGGTGAGAAAGTAGTTGCTTACTTTTCGCACAAACTGACCACTCCCCAAAGGAACTATCATGCAACTGAAAAGGAAGGTCTGGCGGTGATAATGGCGGTTGAACACTTTCGAGGTTACTTGGAAGGTTATCATTTTCGACTGGTCACTGATTCGTCAGCGATTACATGGATACTGAAGACTAAATGGAAAACCAGTTCACGTTTGAGTCGTTGGAGTTTAGAATTGCAACTCTACGACATGTCTATTGAGCACCGGAAAGGCAAGGACAATGTCGTTCCAGATGCGTTATCCTGGGCCGTAGCAGCCGTTTCCGCTTTGTCCACCTCAGACTGGTACTGTTCCATGAAGTCCAAAGTTATCCAAAATCCTGACGACTATGCCGACTTCAAAGTAGAAAATGATCAACTTTTCAAGTATGTAAACTCGAAAGTTGTTCCGTGCGACTCGCGGTTCAGTTGGAAACTCGTCCCAGCACCCGAGTTCCGTCAAGATTTGATTCAACGTACCCCCGAAAATTTGCTTCACGTGGGATACGATAAAACGATCCACGAAGTGCAGTTACGATATTACTGGCCTCGTATGGGATCTGAAGTACGAAAGTTTATTCGAGAATGTGGGACGTGCAAGGAAATCAAAGCTCCTTTCGTCCCAGTCCAGCCCGAAATGGGTAAGTCGCGTGCGACTAATGCACCATGGCGAATGGTTTCTGTGGACTATATTGGTCCTCTTCCAAAAAGCAAACGTGGCAATCAACACTTGCTTGTCGTCCTCGACGTCTTCAGCAAGTACGTCATGTTAACCCCCGTTCGCAAAATCGCTAGTACGTCACTATGTACGATACTGCGCGAACAGTGGTTCAATCGCCATGGCAGCCCGGAAATTCTGCTAAGCGACAATGCCTCCACTTTCACCTCGAAGGAGTTCAGTCAATTCATAAAAGAAACCAACGTCAAACATTGGCTGAACTCCCGCTATCATTCGCAGGCTAACCCAGTGGAGCGAACAAATCGCTCGATAAACACCGCAATCCGGGCATATGCTCGAACCGAGCAGCGCAACTGGGATGTCCACATCACCGATGTGGAGCGCATCCTAAATACTACCGTTCATTCCTCCACTGGGTTTAGTCCACATTTCATTATACACGGGTGTGAAATGGCATCTGCCGATGACTTCAGCAGGATTTCCGGTGAGGGTGACCTAGAAACAAGACACCAACAGATAGACAAAATTCGGGAGATTGTGGTCAAGAATTTGGCAAAGGCTAGCGAGGGCATTCGACATCAGTACAACTTGCGTCATCGAAAGTTCTCCAAACCTTTTGAAACGGGACAAATGGTGTACCGTCGAAACATGAAGTTGTCGAATGCACTCGAGTCTTACAATGCTAAACTTGGACCACAATACTTACCGGCAAAAATTGTCTTAAAAAAGGGTGTATCCTCCTACGAGCTGGAGGATTTAGCAGGTAAAAACCTTGGAGTTTGGCCAGCAAATCTCCTTAAACCAGCATAAAAACTTTTCCGTGCCGTCTGTGGACTGACGGTATGCTTTTATATGGATTACTCACTTGGGAGTTTTCCAAAAGCAGCCGTCAGTTCCCGACGGCAACAACACGGACTTTGGTCCGAATAAAAAAAACAATAAACATTTCTCCGTCTTCTCTATTTTTATTGTGGAAGACCAACTCTGCCGCGAGAAGGTTCTTCAACACCTTCTTGCAATTTTTCAGAGCCACACTCACGCAGTGTGGTAAACAAACACTCGCACGAAATATATGCTCCGGCCCCGATGACGACTACGGTAGGGTGGAATACTCTATTAAAAAAAAAAACACTAATCTTATACCGTGCCGTTCTCCCGGGCACCGGACGCATCTAAATACACTACCTGCCGTGTTCGGCAAACAAATACAAAAAAATTCTTTTGCGCCCCACTCGCGCAGTGAGGTAACCAAATTATCCACTAATTTGCTTTGCTCCGGCGGTCGAGACGGTTACGGTAAACAAAACTTTCTTACCAAACCAGTACCAGTGTTTGGAAGAAACCAAACGAACCTATCGTACCGTCTTTTCACCGCCGGATGCATACACATCATTCTTCTGCCGTGTTCGGCAACATAAAATTTTTCAAAAACCCCTTTCTGTGGGGAACACTCGCACCTACAGGTGCACTAAATTATATAAAATTTCTCCTTATTTGGGTCACTATATAAAAAAAAACACCTTTCCCCTCTTCGCCGGGGACACTTCGTTCGCGTGAGTGGTTCCACTACTCCGGGACCGACCGTAAACGGAATAATAAAAACAGTTTGCGAACCGATTTCGCGAACTGTTTTGTTTTTATTTATATTTTGAGGATGATTCATTCATCCATTCAGATGGATGAAAATATCATCATCAATTTTAACAGTTTCCCCGATGTTCGCATCAATGCTCTGCATCATGCAGGTGTAGCCCGATTTGGATCAGAGTAGTGTGAGTGGAAGAGCGAATGGGGTAAAACGATACCGCGTCTTCGATTTCGAATCAAATAATAAAATTTTATTTCGCATAATTTTGGGTTTGTGGTTAAACCTGGGATGGTTCGTTTGATTCCAGCGGGAATCATTTCGAGATTTTTAAATTATGCGAAAGACATTCTTTGGTCCCTCTCAAACGTTTCTTTTCCAATGCACGAAGCGTTTTGAGGCGAAAAGGAACGAATATACAAACATTTTGTCCGGAATGTCTGTGAGTGGGAGAAACGATGACGTGTTAAGCGGTATGGTATGTGTGAATGTATGAGTGCAGAATCATGTTGAAGGAATGAATGCATGTGTGAATGATAAGATGAAATTGTTTTGGGGTCAATTCGAAGCGCTTATCGGAATATGAATGATCGAACAGGCCAGTGATTGAGGATGAAAGAATGGGATTGTATGAATGTATTTGGATAGAAACCCCAACACAAGTGTGTAGAACTGGTACCGTAAGGACACGTAAGACATTTCTGGACAGTCGATGAAAAGAACAATATGCCGACAACCGTTCCCCTGCAAGTTGAAACATTGAAAATTGTCAATGCCACTTGCAGAATTTTGGGAATATTGAGTTGTTACCAATCTTGTTTTCGGGTTGGATTTAGGGTTCAACCCATAACCGAGTAATGACGATGGCTGATAGCCTCTCGCTTCGCGTATGCTGTCAGTATTATCAGACCAAACACAGGCAAACTTTTCACCAATGAGGACATCCGGTCGATTATTTTTTTTGATGAATTTTGATAAATTGCGGAAGAAATAATTAGGTGTAGTTAGTTTTTCTTTGTTTATTTATTTATTTATTCATTGCGTATTATTATTGTATCGGTGTTAGGTGTTAGGTTAGAAAAAAATTGTTGCCAATTTTTTTCCACCCGGCGTGGGCGAGATTGTAACCCGTCAGGGTAACAATTTAGCGCTGGGTGGAAATATACCTATTTGTGCGTACTCTCTCCGTAGAGTGTATTGTTATTGCAACATAACTCACCGCTGCTCATTATGCTCGTTCATGTTTTTGATGTAAATTTCGTTTAAATAATAGTCCATGAACGTTGTTATTAGTCCAGATAGGTGTAGTAATTTTTGTTGCGTATTTGTAAATAAATAACATAGGGTTTAGGTAGGTCTCCGCTCTCCTCTCGCTGTAAAAGTGATTGCTAACTATGCTGTACCATGGCAATGACAGCTATGCGGCGGTGCTGTTTTTTTGGTGCTGGTTTTTGGTGTTTGTTTTGGGTCGAAGGAGGAAGGCGGCCATCGAGTTTTTTAGAAAGTGACGGACCACGGCAACGAAAAGACGTCCAGAAAATTGTTTTTATTTCGGGACAGTTTCCCGCCACCGTAACGAACGTTCAGTGCGCGTGTGCGACGGTCGATTTCCGTCGAAAGTGCCGGTCCGTGGTCCGGGTGCTCATTTGTTTTGTGGTGCTGGATCGCCGTCGGGGGAAGCTAATTCCCAAGGAGCTTTCGCTTCCCCGGCTAACCGTTAAGGATCCGACGCACCCGCCCCTCTCGCTGCAGAGGATAAGTCGAACGAGCCTTGCTCTCCTCTGCAGCTAACAGCCAAGGAGAGGGAAGCAGGTAGGACAACGGCTCCACCTGGGAAGAACACTGCGGTGTCTTCTGGGATTCCTTGCGGGGAGCAAGTGAATCCGGTGATTAGTCACCAACGTCGCTAGGGAGGTTCCAACAAAGGAGCCAAGCTCACCTCCCTAGCTAATTGTCAAGGACCGCTGCCGGAGCAGCCAACGACCAAAGGAGAACGCGGCCGTTGTTGTCCCGGCCGGTCGGAGGAAACCGCCCGCCTTTCCGCCAGCAGTAGCAGATCACCAGCAGCAGCAGCAGTTGAGAGAGTAGCGGAGAATAAAAGTCGGTAAATTTAATAATTTATTTTGTTTGTTTACTTTTTTCCTTGTGAAACGAAAATCCGAAATTCCGGTAGGAGCACCTAGGCCGCCCTGAAAAGAAGGGTTCGCCGGGCAAACCAGAACCCGAGTAGTGGGCAAACCCCTACTTACAGATTTTTGAAGGATTTGTTCAAGGAATCTTGAAAAATACTAGTTTTTAAAGACAGTGTTGCCAAATATGCAACATTTGAGTTTCAAACTAATAGTACGTTTTTCTCGTCACACACATATCAGTTACTGCATTCCTTTTGGCACATAAAATGAATGACTGGCGTCCAAAAGGGGCAAACCCACACTTTTTTTGAAATCGGCATTTTTTGCATTTTTTAATACTTTTAAGTAATCCACGTGTACTGTATTTTAAGATATTTGACTATGTATGTTTTTATATAATATATATTTCTTGCACGAATATATATTATTGAGCGTATTTTTTCGAAAAATTCAGTGAAAGTTTCATTTATCTACATTGAAAATTGGCCGAGCAATAAGGGATTAAAAGAGAAACGGTACATTGTCGGAATGTTAAAAACGAGTTTAATCCACCCAACAGTGTGTTGAGACAGTTCTTATGACACTTATCACTCTCTTCAGATGTACTATGGATTGAGAACATTTACAACATAATGTGTCGCGATGTTTTTGATAACACATACTACTTGGGACACTGGTTGCTATGATTTTTAATAAAATCCACTTGTTTTGAAGTCATGCTGCTTCTTCAGTTAATAACTTTTCTCAGCAAATTTTCACAAACTTACAATGTTCCACGAATGTGTTCAGTAGAAGAATACCTTTAGAAATATATAGTGTTCGCATGAATTGATAGATGAGGTGATTTTCTAAGAATTTATTTTTAATTTGAACCGATTTTCCATACTAATTTCCATATAAACTTTGAAATTTTTGGAGGGTCCGTAGACACAACCAATCAGTGCCAAAATTTGCACAATTACTAAGGGCCATAAAAGGAATCAGTAAAGCCTGGTGGAGCTAAAAGTCAAAAATTGAACCCGTCTAGTGTGTACTGTTCGAAATACAGTCGGGTCTCCTACTACGCGGATTCCTACAACGCGGATTCCTACAACGCGGTTTCCTACTGCGCGGACTCCTACTGCGCGGTACCCGCGTTGTAGGATACACATAGTTTATGGGATTTCGACTAATTGGGGCTGTGGCCGATTATTTCGTCGGCGTCAACATGTAGCGCCATACTTTCTTCGGCAAAGTTGTTGTACTCTTTTGGGCCTACAACTTAGACTCATAGGGTATCCAATTAGTTGAGAACTATGGCGTCATCATCATCATCAAATGGATTCAATGTCAAATATATCAAGAACCTGATTATTTTGGAAGGTGATGTCTTCGGGGAATTCGTAAAAGAAGTCCAGAGCATCTGGATGGTAGAAAGTATAACTCGCAATTGCTCCACCGGGCGGCGCTAGTGCTAATGCAAATATTCAACACATGTTAAAATAATTCTATACCTTAACATCGTGATTAGGTAGAGTAGTACTGTCTTCAGCAAAGTTGCTCGACAGGTCAAGGACTATCCAACGGTAACAGATTAGTTTGGAATACTTTCACTATGCGGCGCTAGTGAGCGTAGAAGCTTTCAGCATATGGTAGATTATAATATATCTGAAAAGTCTAATGAATTGGAAAGATGGTGTTTTCGGCAAAGTTCTCGAGGAGGTCAAAGGCTACTTGATTATGGGTAGATTAAACTGAAATGGACCCGCCAGGCGGCGTTAGTGAGCTTTTTTTTTTAAATAATATAACTCGAGATCATGATCATTTGGAAGGGTGGTGTCTTTGGCAATATTCATAGGCAGGTCGAGATCTGTCCAACGGCGAACAAATTAGTTCAGAGCTCGCCCACTAGACGGCGCTAATGAGAATCTTAACTTTATAGATATATTTCTAAAGTCTGATAATTTAGGAAAACGCTGTTTTTGGTAGAGTTCTCCAAGATTTCGATTTTACCCGCTAGGTGTCACTAGTGAGCACGTATTTTTCTTTTCGATTTCTGCATCTCAATATAAAGGCAGTTTAGAAGAGTGGTGTCTTCAATATAGTTGCTCGAGAGGTCAAGGACTAACCAACGGTAACATATTAGTTTGGAATACTCTCACTATGCGGCGCTAGTCAGCGAAGATGCTTTTAGCATGTAGTAAATAATGATATATCTCAAAAGTCTAATAACTTAGAAAGATGGTGTTTTCGGCAAAGTTATTGAGGAGGTCAAAGGCTACTCGATTATGGACAGATTAAAGTGGAATGGACCCGCCAGGTGGCGCTAGTGAACATTATTTTTCATATCCTGTATCTCGAGATCATGATCATTTGGAAGAGTGGTGTCTTTGGCAATATTCATAGATACATCGAGCTCTGTCCTACGGCAAACAAATTAGTTCGGAACTTGTCCACTACGCGGCACTAATGAGAATGAAACTTTATTGTAAATCTATCTCTAAAGTCTGATAATTTAGATCTCCAAGAGGACAAGTGCTGTTTGACAATGTAAATAATATTTTAGATTTACCTGTTGGGTGACACTAGTGAGCACGCATTTTTTCCTTTCAATTTCTGCATCTCAACATTGAGACAGTTTAGAAGGGTGATATCTTTAACAAAGTTGCTTGACAGATCGAGGACTACCCAATGATTAGTTTAGAATACTTTTACTATGCGGCGCTAGTAAGCGCAGAAACTTTTAGGACATGGTAAATTATGATACATATCAAGAGTGTAATTTAGAAAGATGTTGTTTTGGCAAAGTTCTTGAGGAGTTCAAGGGCTACTCGATTGTAGACAGACTGAATTGGAATGGACCCGCCAGACGGCGTTGGCGAGCAAGCAATTTTTTTTAAATTTTATTTCTCGGGATCAGGATAATTTGGATGGGTGCTATCTTTGGCAAAATTCATCAACAGGTTATGTCTTGCGGTGATCAGATTAGTTCAGAACTCACTTATCGCTAGGGAGAATAAAACTTCTACTACATATTACATTATGCCAAACGTTTCATAATTCATTAAAAAAGTTACTTTCTGTCAAGTTCTCATGATGTGCGATATAATGAATAATGTGGATTTCTGTTACTAGGTGGTACTAAAGAGAAAAAGATGGGTAGGTAATGTCAGAGACATAACCGAAGTCAAGTAGAATACACTGAGGCTGTTAATTCGAATGCTGCCACTTTTGCTATCTTCTGCATCATTGCAAGCGAATTCAGCTATTTCGATATTTGTTATGATGTATTGTGCCCCGTTGTTGTGGTGCATTTTACCGCCGCACAGGTGCGTTTTGCACAGCTCATTTTTCAATGAGCAATTTATAATGATTTTGAAAAATTGGATATTTTTCATGTTCCTGAATATTTTGCAAAGCGATTGTGATTTCAGAGTAAAAGGTTGGCTAAAGAATTAACCAAACGATGAATTTATCTGAGCTCGCCACGCATAATTTAAAGAGCAAGAGAGCGGGATCTCACACTCAACCACCCCTTCGTACGCGCACGCTTGCAATCCGTTTATAGAACTCCAAAAATAGAGCCTTCTGCTTTTTCTGAGATGTGTGCTGATCATTGTATGCATAAAACTGGTACGCCTGTGCATCATTGGATGGAATTATGCCTGGCGGCAGTCATTGACTATATTCCAACCGAAGAGTTTGAGCTGACGCAAAATGTAACAGCTACTACGTCCTTGACCTATCAAACAATTTTGTTGAAAACACTACCTTTCTAAACTGCCTTAATATTGAAATGCTGAAATTGAAAAAAATATGAAATACTAACGTCACCCAGAACACGTACTAGCGTCACCTAGAGTCACCTGAACTACCAGACTACAACAGATCTACAATATTCTGAAAGTTTTATCCTCCTTAGCGCCGCCTAATTGGTGAGTTATAAACTAATCTGTTCACCGTATATTACCAAAGACATCACCGTTGCAAATTATCATGATCTCGCGATACAGAACTTAACATATATACTTGCTCACTATCGTCACCTGGCTGATCAATTCTAATTTAATCTATCCATAATCGAGTAGCCCTTGAGCTCTTCATTAACTTAGCCGAAAGCGCAATCATACCACCCTTCTAAACTGCCTCAATGTTGAGATGCAGAAATTGAAAGAAAAAATGAGTACTCACTAGTGTCATCTAGCGGGTAGATCCAAAATATTCTTTACATTGTAAAACAGCACTTGTCCTCCTGCAGAACATTACCGAAAACAGAGTTTTCCTAAATTGTCAGACTTTATAGATAGACCTACAATGTTAATTAATTTTCATTCTCATTAGCAACCCCTAATGGGCATGTTACGAACTAATTTGTTTTCCGTAGGACAGAGCTCAATCTGTGTATGAATATTGCCAAAGACACCACCCTTCCAAATGATCATGATCTCGAGTTACATTATTTGAAAAAAAAGATGGGTGGGTAATGTCTGCGACATAACCGGAGAGATGTAGAATACATAAGGAACACGTTCTTCAAATATGTTGATACTCATTGGAATTTTCAAAAAGGTGATTTGGGCGAGGAATATTTCAAATTATTCTTTACAAAAATGATGGTGGTCCTGAAAAGGACCGTTTTTGTTGGCGTTGTTGGCCTTGGTGAGGGAGATGGCTAACGATGAAATGAATTGTTAGCATTAGGAAGTCGCATAGTACTGGCCAATGGCAGAACAGATAATAATTGATTCCTGAAAATAAATTTTTCTTTATTCATGTAAATTATACATACTTACAAATCTAATAGAAGATTCCTGGTCATATTTCTGAATCATTGGTGCGAACATTGTAATTTGGTTAAGTACAATGAAAGTTACAAACTTTCCAAACTCGACCTTCTGTTCCTTCCGAAATATTGAAATGGGGTGTCTATATTAAACCGTTAGTCGTGGTCACAATAAAGAAGATGGGTGGGTAATGTCTGTGACATAACCGGAGCGTCGTGACTTTAATTCGAGACGTTTAGTTACGGCTGAACTTTATAAGCTTAGCTCGACTTTGAAATCCTGCACAATCTCACGAATCAGACGCTGGTAGGCCAATTTTGTTTGCTACTAGCACGGAGCTGCACAAAAAAATCATTTAATGCAGTTAGTTCACGGAAGCTGTCAAAAAGCTCGAATAGAAGCATGCGACTTCAACGTTTCTCTTAAACACATGCAATTGAAGCAACACTGATCACTAGAGGGATGGTGAGGGAACACGCACATTCGTTTTGGTTATACTGATAATAGCAGCAGAAAGGAATGGAAAAGCAGTGCACGAAACGAGCGAGAGGATAATTTAAATTTTTGCTCCGTGTGCAAGCTACACGGTTAAATAAAACAAACTGCAGAATAAGTTCTTTTAACTTACTTTTGAGTTGTGCGTCGCTTTCGCACTTATTAGTGTTGTCAAAAACAGAACGAGAGATTCGACTCAGTCGAGATCTTCCGTGGAGGAAGGTACTTTTGAGTTGTTTGGGGTATACTCAAAATTAGGTAAATTCAACTTACCAGATTTTATCAGCACCCGATTCTATCAGCACCCGATTTTATCAGTACCCGATTTTATCAGCACCCGATTTTATCAGCCCCCGATTTTAACAGCCCCATTTCGTCTACCCCCGCTTTTATCGGCTTTTTGACCCGATTTTATCAGCCCCATATGAAAAAATATTGATTCGTATTGTAGTACGTACGATTTAAAATTAAGATAAAAGTTGCAAATCGTCGAGACCAGCTCGCGTATTCTGCACTTCCATCCATCTAGTGATTAAATCGGGTAGTCGCACATTCGGTCACTCGAGAGTGACTGAGAGAGTTTGGGTTGGTTTTGGATGTCTTTCATATCTTCAATTTAATAAATATGGTGACGCATCGTTTGATTAATGTTTAGGGTAGCTGGCGGTATTTCCTGCATAATTATATGCAGTCGAATTTATCAGCACCCGATTTTATCGGCACCCGATTTTATCAGCACCCGATTTTAACAGCACCCGATTTTATCAGCACCCGATTTTATCAGCACCCGGTTTTATCAGTACCCGATTTTATCAGCACCCGATTTTATCAGCACCCGATTTTATCAGCACCCGATTTTATCAGAACCCGATTTTATCAGAACCCGATTTTATCAGCACCCGATTTAATCAGCACCCGATTTTATCGGCACCCGATTTTATCAGCACCCGATTTTATCAGCACCTGATTTTACCAGCACTCGATTTCATCAGCACCCGATTTTATCAGCACCTGATTTTGTCAGCACCCGATTTTATCTGCACCCGATTTTATCAGCACCTGATTTTTTCAGCACCCGTTTTTATCGGCACCCGATTTTATCAGCCACCATTTCATCTACCCCCGATTTTATCGGCTTTTTGACCCGATTTTATCAGCCCCATATGAAAAAAAAATTAAAAAAAAACCCGATTTTATCAGTAGCCGATTTTATCAGCACCCGATTTTATCAGCACCCGATTTTATCGGCACCCTATTTTATCTGCACTCGATTTCATCAGCCCCCCATTTTATCAGCCCCCATTTCATCTACCCCAGATTTTATCGGCTTTTTGACCCGATTTTATCGGCCCCATATGAAAAAAAATTGATTCGTATTGTAGTACGTACGATTTAAAATTAAGATAAAAGATGCAAATCGTCGAGACCAGCTCGCGTATTCTGCACTTCCATCCATCTAGTGATTAAATCGGGTAGTCGTACATTCGGTCACTCGAGAGTGACTGAGAGAGTTTGAGTTAGTTTTGGATGTCTTTCATATCTTCAATTTAATAAATATGGTGACGCATCGTTTGATTGATGGTTAGGGTAGCTGGCGGTATTTCCTGCATAATTATAGGCAGTCGAATTTATCAGCACCCGATTTTATCAGTACCCGATCTTATCAGCACCCAATTTTATCAGCACCCGATTTTATCAGCACCCGATTTTATCAGCACCCGATTTTATCAGAACCCGATTTTATCAGAACCCTATTTTATCAGCACCCGATTTTATCAGCACCCGATTTTACAAGCACCCGATTTTATCAGCACCCGATTTTATCAGCACCCGATTTTATCGGCACCCGATTTTATCAGCACCCGGTTTTATCAGCACCCGATTTTACCAGCACCCGATTCTATCGGCACCCGATTTTACCAGCACCCGATTTTATCAGAACCCGTTTTTATCAGTACCCGATTTTATCAGCACTCGATTTTATCAGCACCCGATTTTATCAGCACCCAATTTTATCAGCGCACGATTTTATCAGCACCCGATTTTATCAGCATCCGATCTTACAAGCACCCGATTTTATCAGCACCTGATTTTATCGACACCCGATTTTATCGACACCCGATTTTATCAGCACCCGATTTTATCAGCACCCAATTTTATCAGCGCCCGATTTTATCAGCACCCGATTTTATTAGCATCCGATCTTACAAGCACCCGATTTTATCGACACCCGATTTTATCAGCACCCTATTTCATCAATACCCGATTTTATCAGCACCCGATTTTATCAGCACCTGGTTTTATCAGCACCTGGTTTTATCAGCACCCGGGTTTATAAGAACTCGGTTTTATCGGCACCCGATTTTATCAGCACTCGATTTTATCAGCACCCGATTTTATCAGCACCCCATTTTATCAGCACCCGATTTTATCAGCACCCGATTTTGTCAGCACTCGATTTTATCAGCACCCGATTTTATCAGCACCCGATTTTATCAGCACCCGATTTTATCAGCACCCGATTTTATCGGCACCCGATTTTATCAGAACCCGATTTTATCAGCACCCGATTTTATCAGCACCCGATTTTATCAGCACCTGGTTTTATCAGCACCCGATTTTACCGACACCCGATTTTATCAGCATCCGATCTTACAAGCACCCGATTTTATCAGCACCCGATTTTATCAGAACCCGATTTTATCAGAACCCGATTTTATCAGAACCCGATTTTATCAGAACCCGATTTTATCAGCACCCGATTTAATCAGCACCCGATTTTACCAGCACCCGATGTTATCAGCACCCTGATTTTACCGACACCCGATTTTATCAGCATCCGATCTTACAAGCACCCGATTTTATCAGCACCTGATTTTATCAGCACCCGATTTTATCAGCACCTGGTTTTATCAGCACCAGATTTTATCAGCACCCGGTTTTATAAGAACCCGGTTTTATCGGCACCCGATTTTATCAGCACTCGATTTTATCAGCACCCGATTTTATCAGCACCCGATTTTACCAGCACTCGATTTTATCAGCACCCGATTTTATCGACACCCGATTTTATCAGCACCTGATTTTATCAGCAACCGATTTTATCTGCACCCACTTTTATCAGCGCCCGATTTTATCAGCACCCGATTTTATCAGCATCCGATCTTACAAGCACCCGATTTTATCAGCACCTGATTTTATTTTATGATAAAATGCTCGACACCCGATTTTATCAGCACCTGATTTTATCGACACCCGATTTTATCAGCACCCGATTTTATCAGCACCCAATTTTATCAGCGCCCGATTTTATCAGCATCCGATCTTACAAGCACCCGATTTTATCAGCACCTGATTTTATCGACACCCGATTTTATCAGCACCCTATTTCATCAATACCCGATTTTATCAGCACCCGATTTTATCAGCACCTGGTTTTATCAGCACCTGGTTTTATCAGCACCTGGTTTTATCAGCACCCGGGTTTATAAGAACCCGGTTTTATCGGCACCCGATTTTATCAGCACTCGATTTTATCAGCACCCGATTTTATCAGCACCCGATTTTGTCAGCACTCGATTTTATCAGCACCCGATGTTATCAGCATCCGATTTTATCAGCACCCGATTTTATCAGCACCCGATTTTATCGGCACCCGATTTTATCAGCACCCGATTTTATCAGCACCCGATTTTGTCAGCACCCGATCTTATCAGCACACGGTTTTACCAGCACCCGGTTTTATCAGCACCCGGTTTTACCGGCACCCGGTTTTATCAGGACCCAATTTTATCAGCACCCGATTTTATCGGCACCCGATTTTATCAGCACCCGATTTTGTCAGCACCCGGTTTTACCAGCACCCGATTTTATCAGCACCCGATTTTATCAGCACCTGATTTTATCGACACCCGATTTTATCAGCAGCCGATTTTATCAGCATCTGATTTTATCAGCATCTGATTTTATCAGCACCCGATTTTATCAGCACCTGATTTTACCAGCACCCGATTTTATCAGCACCTGATTTTATCGACACCCGATTTATCAGCACCCGATTTTATCAGCATCTGATTTTATCAGCACCCGATTTTATGAGCACAAATTTGAGTATAAAAAACCTATCAATGAGTTGTAATTTTTGCCGTGGTTAAATGGAAACTACCTTCAACACGGTTTACCTAATTTTAAGTTTCCCCACGATACCACGAGATTGAGTCAAAGGAACTCAATTTTAGGTAGTTTTTCGTTTCCGTGTACTTCTTTCCACACAACGTATTATGTTGCTTGTTGAAAATTTGTTACACATCTTAAAATGAAAGTTTCAGTTTAACTCTCACTAGAACACAATTGATTGGTCCTGAAAAGAACCGTTGCTTTTATTGTAATTTACGCCCACTCCCAGCGGACACTGTGAGCCAGTTTGATTTCTTTTGCGAGAAAGTTACGTATTTGGCGCACTATTTTGTATCCTCAAACAAACCGACCAAGTGGGCATCACTGGCTTCATTACGGCTGAATTTTGTAATTGCTGATTTTATCAGCACCCGACTTTATCAGCACCCGATTTCATCAGCACCCGGTTTTATCAGCACCCGATTTTACCGGCACCCGATTTCATCAGCACCCGATTTTACCAGCACCCAATTTATCAGCACCCGATTTTATCAGTACTCGATCTTATCGGCACTTGATTTTGTCAGCACTCGATTTTATCAGCACCTGATTTTATCAGTACCCGATTTTCTCAGCACCCTATTTTATCAATACCCTATTTTATCAGCACCCGATTTTATCAGCACCCGATTTTATCAGCTCCCGATTTTATCAGCACTTGATTTTATCAGCACTCGATTTTATAAGCACCCGATTTTATCAGCATCTGATTTTTGTCAGCACCTGATTTTGTCAGCACCCGGTTATATCAGCACCCGATTTTATCAGCACCCAATTTTATCAGCACCCGATTTTACAAGCACCAGATTTTATCAGCACCCGATTTTATCAGCACATGATTTTATTAGCACCCGATTTTATCAGCACCCGATTATATCAGCACCCGATTTTATCAGCACCCGATTTTATCAGCACCTGATTTTGTCAGCACCCGATTTTATCAGCACCCGATTTTATCAGCACCCGATTTTCTCGGCACCCTATTTTATCAGCACCCGATTTTATCAGCACCTGATTTTATCAGCACCCGATTTTCTCAGCACCCTGTTTTATCAATACCCGATTTTATCAGCACCCGATTTTATCAGCACCCGATTTTATCAGCACACGGTTTTACCAGCACCCGGTTTTATCAGCACCCGGTTTTACCGGCACCCGGTTTTATCAGGACCCAATTTTATCAGCACCCGATTTTATCGGCACCCGATTTTGTCAGCACCCGATTTTATCAGCACCCGATTTTATCAGCACCCGATTTTATCAGCACCTGATTTTATCGACACCCGATTTTATCAGCAGCCGATTTTATCAGCATCTGATTTTATCAGCATCTGATTTTATCAGCACCCGATTTTATGAGCACAAATTTGAGTATAAAAAACCTATCAATGAGTTGTAATTTTTGCCGTGGTTAAATGGAAACTACCTTCAACACGGTTTACCTAATTTTAAGTTTTCCCACGATACCACGAGATTGAGTCAAAGGAACTCAATTTTAGGTAGTTTTTCGTTTCCGTGTGCTTCTTTCCACACAACGTATTATGTTGCTTGTTGAAAATTTGTTACACATCTTAAAATGAAAGTTTCAGTTTAACTCTCACTAGAACACAATTGATTGGTCCTGAAAAGAACCGTTGCTTTTATTGTAATTTATGCCCACTCCCAGCGGACACTATGAGCCAGTTTGATTTCTTTTGCGAGAAAGTTACGTATTTGGCGCACTATTTTGTATCCTCAAACAAACCGACCAAGTGGGCATCACTGGCTTCATTACGGCTGAATTTTGTAAGCATAGCTCGACGTTGAAATAATTCGTGATAGTAAGGTTGTGGTCTTTTTATACTCTTTTCGCCTGTAGTGTAAACCTAATGTTGTTTTTTTTAAACAAGTAAGCCCAAATTATGGGCATGCGCGTAAAAGTGGGATAATTGAGTATGGGTATGAATAATTGGATATACAGACATTAAGTTAGATTTTCGTAACTTATAAAGTGTTGGTTAAATTATTCTAATTTGGAAGTGACTTAATAAAACATGCCAAAGTTTTTTTTATCATAGCCGCTACAGACTAACTTGACTTGTTCGATCAATTAGTAGCTCTGCCGTTGGAGGCAGATACACTAAGTTGGTAAGATGTTCATTTTATGTAGATTTTGCATCTGAGATCGATTTCTAACCTCGTACAGTGAACTTGACTGAATTCCGGAATGCTTATGAGATTGATGACAATTAGGTATGGTCAAAAATAGTTTCTAGCTCGCTCATGGGTACAATAATTACAATGAAGTCCCGATTATATCAGCACTCGATTACATCAGCACTCGATTACATCAGCACCCGATTTTATCAGCACCCTATTTTATCAGCACCCGATTTTATCAGCACCCGATTTTATCAGCACCCGATTTTATCAGCACCCGGTTTTATCGGCACCCGATTTTATCAGCACCCGATTTTATCAGCACCCGATCTTATCAGCACCCGATTTTATCAGCACCCGATTGCATCGGCACTCGATTTTATCAGCACCCGATTTTATCAGCACACGGTTTTATCAGCACCCGATTTTATCAGAACCCGATTTTATCAGCACCCGATTTTATCAGCACCCGATTTTATCAGCTCCCGATTTTATCAGCACCCGATTTTATCAGCACCCGATTTTATCAGCACCCGATTTTATCAGCACCCGATTTTATCAGCACCCGATTTTGTCAGCACCCGGTTTTATCAGCACCCGATTTTATCAGCACCCGGTTTTATCAGCACCTGGTTTTATCAGAACCCGATTTTATCAGTACCCGATTTTATTAGCACCCGATTTTATCAGCACCCGGTTTTACCAGCACCCGGTTTTATCAGCACCCGGTTTTATCAGCACCCTATTTTATCAATACCCGATTTTATCAGCACCCGATTTCATCAGCACCCGATTTTATCAGCACCCTATTTTATCAATACCCGATTTTATCAGCACTCGATTTTATAAGCACCCGATTTTAACAGCACCTGATTTAACAGCACCTCATTTTGTAAGCACCCGATTTTGTCAGCACCCGATTTTGTCAGTACCCGATTTTGTCAGCACACGATTTTATCAGCACCCGATTTTATCAGCACCCGATTTTACAAGCACCCGATTTTATCAGCACCCGATTTTATCAGCACCCGATTTTATCAGCACCCGATTTTATTAGCACCCGATTTTATCAGCACCCGATTATATCAGCACCCGATTTTATCAGCACCTGATTTTATCAGCACCCGATTTTATCTGCACCCGATTTAATCAGCACCCTATTTTATCAATACCCGATTTTATCAGCACCCGATTTTATCAGCACACGGTTTTACCAGCACCCGGTTTTATCAGCACTCGGTTTTACCGGCACCCGGTTTTATCAGCACACAATTTTATCAGCACCCGATTTTATCAGCACCCGGTTTTATCAGCACCCGGTTTTATCAGCACCCGGTTTTATCAGCACCCTATTTTATCAATACCCGATTTTATCAGCACCCGATTTCATCAGCACCCGATTTTATCAGCACCCGATTTTATCAATACCCGATTTTATCAGCACTCGATTTTATAAGCACCCGATTTTAACAGCACCTGATTTTACAGCACCTCATATTGTAAGCACCCGATTTTGTCAGCACCCGATTTTGTCAGTACCCGATTTTGTCAGCACACGATTTTATCAGCACCCGATTTTATCAGAACCCGATTTTATCAGAACCCGTTTTATCAGCACCCGATTTTATCAGCACCCGATTTTATCAGCACCCGATTTTACAAGCACCCGATTTTATCGACACCCGATTTTATCAGCACCCGATTTTATCAGCACCCGATTTTATCAGCACCCGATTTTATTAGCACCCGATTTTATTAGCACCCGATTTTATCAGCACCCGATTATATCAGCACCCGATTTTATCAGCACCTGATTTTGTCAGCACCCGATTTTATCTGCACCCGATTTAATCAGCACCCTATTTTATCAATACCCGATTTTATCAGCACCCGATTTTATCAGCACACGATTTTACCAGCACCCGGTTTTATCAGCACCCGGTTTTACCGGCACCCGGTTTTAACAGCACACAATTTTATCAGCACCCGATTTTATCGACACCCGATTTATCAGCACCCGATTTTATCAGCATCTGATTTTATCAGCACCCGATTTTATGAGCACAAATTTGAGTATAAAAAACCTATCAATGAGTTGTAATTTTTGCCGTCGTAAAATGGAAACTACCTTCAACACGGTTTACCTAATTTTAAGTTCCCCCACGATACCACGAGATTGAGTCAAAGGAACTCAATTTTAGGTAGTTTTTCGTTTCCGTGTACTTCTTTCCACACAACGTATTATGTTGCTTGTTGAAAATTTGTTACACATCTTAAAATGAAAGTTTCAGTTTAACTCTCACTAGAAGACAATTGATTGGTCCTGAAAAGAACCGTTGCTTTTATTGTAATTTATGCCCACTCCCAGCGGACACTATGAGCCAGTTTGATTTCTTTTGCGAGAAAGTTACGTATTTGGCGCACTATTTTGTATCCTCAAACAAACCGACCAAGTGGGCATCACTGGCTTCATTACGGCTGAATTTTGTAAGCATAGCTCGACGTTGAAATAATTCGTGATAGTAAGGTTGTGGTCTTTTTATACTCTTTTCGCCTGTAGTGTAAACCTAATGTTGTTTTTTTTAAACAAGTAAGCCCAAATTATGGGCATGCGCGTAAAAGTGGGATAATTGAGTATGGGTATGAATAATTGGATATACAGACATTAAGTTAGATTTTCGTAACTTATAAAGTGTTGGTTAAATTATTCTAATTTGGAAGTGACTTAATAAAACATGCCAAAGTTTTTTTTATCATAGCCGCTACAGACTAACTTGACTTGTTCGATCAATTAGTAGCTCTGTCGTTGGAGGCAGATACACTAAGTTGGTAAGATGTTCATTTTATGTACATTTTGCATCTGAGATCGATTTTTAACCTCGTATAGTGAACTTGACTGAATTCCGGAATGCTTATGAGATTGATGACAATTGGGTATGGTCAAAAATAGTTTCTAGCTCGCTCATGGGTACAATAATTACAATGAAGTCCCGATTACATCAGCACCCGATTTTATCAGCACCCGATTTTATCAGCACCCGATTTTATCAGCACATGATTTTATCAGCACCTGGTTTTATCAGCACCCTGTTTTATGAGCACCCGATTTTATCAGCACCCGATCTTATCAGCACCCGATTTTATCAGCACCCGATTTTATCGGCACCCGATTTTACCAGCACCCGATTTTATCAGCACCCGATTTTATAAGCACCCGATTTGATCAGAACCCGATTTTATCAGCACCCGATTTTACAAGCGCCCGATTTTATCAGCACCTGATTTTATCGACACCCGATTTTATCAGCACCCGATTTCATCAATACCCGATTTTATCAGCACCCGATTTTATCGGCACCCGGTTTTATAAGCACCCGGTTTTATCGGCACGCTATTTTATCAGCACTCGATTTTATCAGCACCCGGTTTTATCAGCACTCGATTTTATCAGCCCCCAATTTTATCAGCACCCGATTTTATCAGCACCCGATTTTATCAACCTACGGGTTTTATCAGCACTCGATTTTATCAGCACCCGATTTTATCAGCACCCGGTTTTATCAGCACCCGGTTTTATCAGCACCCGATTTTATCAGCACCCGATTTTATCAGCACCCGATTTTATCAGCACCCGATTTTATCAGCACCCGATTTTATCAGCACCCCGTTTTATCAGCACCCGATCTTATCAGCACCCGATCTTATCAGCACCCGATTTTATCGGCACTCGATTTTGTCAGCACCCGATATTATCAGCGCCCGATATTATCAGCACCCGATTTTATTAGTACCCGATTTTATCAGCACCCGATTTTATCAGCACCCGATTTTATCAGCACCCGATTTTACCGGCAGCCGATTTTACCGGCACCCGATTTTATCAGCATCCGATTTTATCAGCACCCAATTTTATCAGCACCTAATTTTGTCGGCACCCGATTTTATCAGCACCCGATTCTATCAGCACCCGATTCTATCGGCACCCGATTTTATCAGCACTCGATTTTATCAACACCCGATTTTATCAGTACTCGATCTTATCGGCACCTGATTTTGTCAGCACTCGATTTTATCAGCACCTGATTTTATCAGTACCCGATTTTCTCAGCACCCATATTACCAACACCCGATTTTATCAGCACCCGATTTCATCAGCACCCTATTTTATCAGCACCCGATTTTATCAGCACCCGATTTCATCAGCTCCCGATTTTATCAGCACTCGATTTTATAAGCACCCGATTTTATCAGCACCTGATTTTATCAGCACCCGATTTTGTCAGCACACGATTTTATCAGCACCCGATTTTATCAGCACCCGTTTTTATCAGCACCCGATTTTATCAGAACCCGATTTTATCAGAATCCGATTTTATCAGCACCCAATTTTATCTGCACCCGATTTTATAAGAACCCGATTTTATCAGCACCTGATTTTATCAGCACCTGATTTTATCAGCACCCGGTTTTACCAGCACCCGGTTTTATCAGCACCCGATTTTATCAGCACCCGATTTTATCAGCACACGGTTTTACCAGCACCCGGTTTTATCAGTACCCGGTTTTACCGGCACCCGGTTTTATCAGCACCCAATTTTATCAGCACCCGATTTTATCGGCACCCGATTTTATCAGCACCCGATATTATCAGCATCCGTTTTTATCAGCACCCGATTTTATCAGCACCCGATTTTATCGACACCCGATTTTATCAGCACCCGGTTTTATCAGCATCTGATTTTATCAGCACCCGATTTTATCAGCACCTGATTTTCTCGGCACCCGATTTTATCAGCACCTGATTTTATCGACACCCGATTTTATCAGCAGCCGATTTTATCAGCATCTGATTTTATCAGCATCTGATTTTATCAGCACCCGATTTTATGAGCACAAATTTGAGTATAAAAAACCTATCAATGAGTTGTAATTTTTGCCGTGGTTAAATGGAAACTACCTTCAACACGGTTTACCTAATTTTAAGTTTTCCCACGATACCACGAGATTGAGTCAAAGGAACTCAATTTTAGGTAGTTTTTCGTTTCTGTGTACTTCTTTCCACACAACGTATTATGTTGCTTGTTGAAAATTTGTTACACATCTTAAAATGAAAGTTTCAGTTTAACTTTTAGTGTGAAGTTTTTAGTGTGAAAAAAACACTTTTTTGTGATTATTTTAGAAATTTGCATGAAGCGAATTGATAAAAACTTTTGCACATTATAGTGTATCATCAGCATGCTGTAATTTTTCTATGCGTCATGTATCAATAGCATGCTGTAATTTTTTATGCGAAAATATCGAGAAACGACTCGGCGACGAAACTATTTGTAGAACGTCTCTGGAACATATTTTAGGCTATTTCTGTTTAATTTTAAATTAAATTATTATGATTTTACTGTTTACGATAAATCTCTTCTATTGTTTATAAACGATAAAATTTACATTTTATCCAAAGCTTGAGTTTGTGAAGCTCACAATAGAAAGTTATTTTAGAAAAAAACTAGATTAAGGACCACTTCGTAATTATCATTTTATAACTCGATATACTCCATATACGTTGTATTCATGCCTACAATAAAGTTGTTTTAAATGAAAGTCTCAACAAATTCGCTAAAGACAGGAACTCTTTTACAATTTTTTGAAAAACTGATTCTTCATAATTTTAAAACTTCAAAGATGGCGGTTTCGTAACTATGCCATTAGGATAGAAAGTTAGATTTTCACCAAACCCCCACCAAACCGAATTTTTGACTACGCCGCTGACTCCAAGTAAGTAGAAACAAAGTCGTTCTATACTCGTCCACAAGAAACTTCTTCGAATACTGCCTATCTATTATAATACATTGAAGACCCGATTTGATCAGCCCCCAAATGTTATCAGCCTCATATGAAAATATGCTTGATGGGCTCTAGCAGATGAACAAGGCCGAATTTGAGTAAATCCTTTCTTGACCATGTTTTCTTTATCTTAAAGATGCAAATATGCAAACAAAAAATAATATTTTTTATATTTTTGCGCTAGAAGACTTTATTAAGTGATCAGGAATAGTTATTAGACTACATCAAGGGAAACTTAAACAACTGTTCCTAATAAGATTATGTAATTTATAAAGTATTTGAAAATTTTTAATAGAAGTGACGGAAGGTTATCGAAAAATTTCGTGAAAAAAAACCAGTAATGATAATGATTTTCCCTAACGGGTTTCGAGAGTTTTTTATTTGTTCTTTGACATTAGGATTAGGGAGAATAATTCAGATCAAAGATACTACATGGAAGTCATTTTTAGAAAAAGTCGATATCGAAGTAAAGTTTGAACTATGCACGCATGCACTTCAGAGGTAGCGAGATATCAAGAGCTGAAATTTCAGTGCTTAGTTCTCAGTCGCGTTGGGAATTTGAGTAAACGCTATTGAGTATGAACTTCAAATCCATTCGAAAATTTGTTTTTCGAATTTTTTGACTCAGCACAACATTTATAACCCCTTTAGGAAAATTCAGTTTTCCCTACACAATGCATTGATTGAATAATTTATATATGTTATTAACGGAGCATTAGCAATAATTCGTTAGTATGTTTATTTTATGGGTCATTTTTCGCTTTTCCATTAAATAGGTTTAACCTTTGAGATTTCTTGCACTGATATTGTCCTATGCTAATTTGAGTCCTACCACTATCCCATGTAGTGTGTGTTATCAAAAATATCTCGAAGCATCAAGTTCTAAATGCTCTCAATCGATATAATACCCGAAGAAAGCGATAAGAGTTAAAAGAAATGTACCATCACACTGTTAGGTGGATTAAAAGCGTTTTTTGCACTGATATGGCATTTGGTTTGATTTTTCTGCAAGCAAACAACTTGAGATAGTTTTCAGGCTGCTTCTGATTATGTAGGATGGAAAAATGATGATTAAAAAAATTCCCGATTTTATCAACTTCCCGTTTTATCAACCAAAAATTTTCGGTTGGTTGATTGAAAAAAATCTTCGAGTACCGGTATTACCGGTACTGAAGGTTTCGGTATTATAGAAACGATTTTTGCCAAAATGAATCGGTACTAAGAACTCTAAATTGATATCCATATCATCTCGGTAGTGATATCAGTGCTAATGTGAACATAGTATAAAGACACATTATAAGAAAAATAAGGTAAAGTATCCTAAACTAATCCTGATGGGTTTCCATACATATTGAACGCCGAGGTAGTAAGTCTTTAACCGATCATTACGACGTTTCGTCTGTGGGAAATGAGCCTACTTTCCTATCATTCACTAAATTTCCAGCCGGCCTAAGTGTGTCGGCTCTCGCTTAACGAAAACCGACTTTTTCCTAGCCGAGACCAGATATATTAAATCAGGACAGAAATATTATTCCACCTGTCAATTCACATGCTTCTTCGTACCGACACATCTCACCACCCCTTGCCTATTTCCATGACACCAAGCGTCACCGGAACAAAAGGACAACAAACACTGTGCGCTATAGGTAATCGTGTCGGCTTTTGCTCTTCCCTGACAGTAAGTATCATTTGTGTAAGACCCTCGCCCGTGTGCCACTGTGTCAGACACACAGACAGTCCACACATCAGCACGCCACAGCCTAGGGGGAAAGCTGTCATGTCAGTCAGCCGTGTGACTGAATACTCGAGATTTGTACGCGCCGGCATTTCCAGCTGACCTAGAGCTACTGGAATCACACTTTTCTAAGTTCATGTGTAAGGGAGCAAATGGGGCAATCATGAATCGAAGTGGCCCCTTGGGTATGTTCTTTTCCAACAAATTAATAGGACGATTTTCTCTCGGAAGGCTTAAGGTTTTTTATGTGAATCTCTCCCTAATGGCATGCCCTGTGGAACCTGAATATTGTGCTATCAATCGAGTATATGGTTTAAGTTAAAAATATGTTATATATCTGCTACTTAAGATTTGTCTTTGAAACCATGCAAACAAAAATCACCAAACTAATCATTCAGACACGATACTCCAAATGCCACGAGGTTCGAACGAAAACGGGTCAACCATACAGCCGACACACTATACAGCACGTTTCCAGAAGAGATTTTCTTTTATTGTATGATTTATGGTCCGTGATAGGATATCATGAATCACGTGCGCTTTTTTTTTTCTAAACATAAACCGTCGGTCGTCAGATCACAGAAAAGGGCAAGCCATGACGTGTCATGTGGGGGAAAACGAGGTGACAAAAGTCGTTAAAAATAATGCAAGATGTCACTCTATTCGAGCGGTTTAGCCCTTGGATCGAGGTTTATCAACTTCGGTTGGGGTTGATAAAAGTTTCCTACTTTCACCTACCCTCCCTGAAGGAAGCAAACAAACAAAGAAGCGTTGAAGTGTTAAACGGCGGAACATGCCAGCGCAAAGAGCTGACAGGCTTGCAGCAACGCAACGCGACGCGGACAAATGTCTTTGTCTTTCCGTCAGCACTAGAAGTCGGTTTCGATGAAGGTGCAGTCTTCCGTCTTATCCTGTGCCTGATGCGAGTTTTACGACGATGTAAACAGAACGGGATTGTTGGCAAATGAACCGGAACGGAGGTGCCTAGTAGGTGCCTGCAAGTCAAACGGCTTCCTATCTCTCGTAAAGTGGCACAGCTTTTGTGCGCGGAGAAGCGCTGAGTGTTGGGTGGGATGTGAAAGTCAACGAATTGGAAACCGTCCTCACAGCCATTTATAAATAGCATCATAGATTGCTCGAGTTGATAATGGCTAGATGACTTTCAAGAGCATTGACTTTTACTGTATCTTTTGTGTACGTTTTACTTGCACTTGATTTGATACCCCACATACCAGTTTTTATGATTTTGCTTAGGTACTATGATATATAATCTAAACCATTAATGCCATTTCAATTGTCGTAAAGTGACAATGACAAACATTTGCCAACTCCACCTTTAAATTCCCTTTATATGTACTGACAATAATAGAAGGAAACTGGGTTGACTCGGTGACTCGGGTAAACATCAAACTGGAACCTCCATCCAAGGTCGTTTCCGGTGATTCCAAAGTCAACAAAATCCAACTATTTGTTTGCCAACAATCACGAACCTCAGCGTGAAATGGTCTTGAATTCTTGATCCAAATACACACACACAACCGGTACACTTTCGTGAGGAATTGTGCTTTTCATTGCCGAACACCAGCAGGAATGGCACTGCGGTAGTAAATTTATGTTTTATTGATTTTCTAGCTTAGCGGCGAAACTAGCTTTCATCGAAAATGGAACATCTAACCAACACGTGGCTAATGGGATAGGGGAACGGAATATTTACGGGAGGCCAACCTGAAAATATATTTAGACAAAAAAGCACTGTACACTTACAATGCTTCAAGATTAGGTTTGGCCCCTGGTGGAAATGGAGGTCTGCTACCGCAAACGAGGGGATGAATTGATTTTACCTACTGGGAAAAGGGGCTAGTTAGTTTGTACATTTGGAAATATTCTAATGGTGAATCACCGGAAAGCTTTGTCGGAAACTACAGAAGATATAGTGTATATGTTTTCTATTTGTAAAAGAATGGATGGTGTCCTTGTAGATAAAATAATGTCGCCTCTTGAAGATAAAGGCAATACTAAATTCTAGACATAGACACAGAGTAGCATATAGCATAGACACAGAGCTTTTTATTCGAGGAAAGTAGGATGCCAGCAATCCAGGGAAAATTAACACTCACGAACTAAGGACTCCGACAATCCCGGAAATAACTTCTCCCGGAGTTCAGCAAGCAAGGAAACGATGAATTTGTTAATTAAAAAGTTTGGAAATTCTGCAATTAGGAAACCATTATTGCTTGAGCGTTGGTTTCTTGGTGTTCTATACTCTAGGAATCCAGGAATCCTCGAATTCAAGAATCGTTCAATCTTCGAATCCAACAATCCAAGAATCTAAAAATCCAAGACTTCAGAAATTAAGAATCAAAGAATCCAGGAATTCAAAAACCAAAGAATCCCAGGATCCAAGAATTCCGAATGAAAGAATCCCAGAATCCCATAATCTCAAAATCCCTGAATATCAGAATCTCAGAATCCCAGAATGCCAGGGGACCAATCAAAAATTACGTAACGTTTGTGGAGGGGCGAAGGTTATACGACAAAATGTGACGTATTGTCACATATAGAGGAGGGGAAGTAAGAAAGAGCGTTTCGAAACATGTTTTTACTGAAGATATTTTAAAATAATTTGTTACGTTATAGGGAAAGTAATGCCGCAGACTCAGGCGATTTGCAAAAAAAAAAAATTAGGGGAAGGGGGATAAAGAAATTTGTGACAATTTTATACATTGGGAAAGGGGGGGGAGTCAATTTTGAGAAATTTTTGTGTTACGCAAAATCCAAAAATCCAAGAATTCAAGAATCCAAGAATCCAAGAATCTAAGAATCCAACAATCCAAAAATCCACGAATCCAAGAATCCAACAATCCAATAATCCAATAATCCAACAATCCAACAATCCAACAATCCAACAATCCAACAATCCAACAATCCAACAATCCAACAATCCAAGAATACAAGAATCCAAGAATCCAAGAATCCAAGAATCCAAGAATCCAAGAATCCAAGAATCCAAGAATCCAAGAATCCAAGAATCCAAGAATCCAAGAATCCAAGAATCCAAGAATCCAAGAATCCAAGAATCCAAGAATCCAAGAATCCAAGAATCCAAGAATCCAAGAATCCAAGAATCCAAGAATCCAAGAATCCAAGAATCCAAGAATCCAAGAATCCAAGAATCCAAGAATCCAAGAATCCAAGAATCCAAGAATCCAAGAATCCAAGAATCCAAGAATCCAAGAATCCAAGAATCCAAGAATCCAAGAATCCAAGAATCCAAGAATCCAAGAATCCAAGAATCCAAGAATCCAAGAATCCAAGAATCCAAGAATCCAAGAATCCAAGAATCCAAGAATCCAAGAATCCAAGAATCCAAGAATCCAAGAATCTAAAAATCCACGAATCCAAGAATCCACGAATCCAAGAATCCAAGAATTCACGAATCCACGAATCCAAGAATCCAAGAATCCAAGAATCCAAGAATACAAGAATCCAAGCATCCAAGCATCCAAGCATCCAAGCATCCAAGAATCCAAGAATCCAAGAATCCAAGAATCCAAGAATCCAAGAATCCAAGAATCCAAGAATCCAACAATCCAACAATCCAATAATCCAATAATCCAACAATCCAACAATCCAACAATCCAACAATCCAACAATCCAACAATCCAACAATCCAACAATCCAACAATCCAACAATCCAACAATCCAACAATCCAACAATCCAAGAATCCAAGAATCCAAGAATCCAACAATCCAACAATCCAACAATCCAACAAACCAACAATCCAACAATCCAACAATCCAACAATCCAACAATCCATCAATCCATCAATCCAACAATCCAACAATCCAACAATCCAACAATCCAACAATCCAACAACCCAACAAACCAACAATCCAACAATCCAACAATCCAACAATCCAACAATCCAACAATCCACCAATCCAACAATCCAACAATCCAACAATCCAACAATCCAACAATCCAACAATCCAACAATCCAACAATCCAACAATCCAAGAATTCAAGAATCCAAGAATCCAAGAATCCAAGAATCCAAGAATCCAAGAATCCAAGAATCCAAGAATCCAAGAATCCAACAATCCAAGAATCCAAGAATCCAAGAATCCAAGAATCCAAGAATCCTAGAATCCAAGAATCCAAGAATCCAAGAATCCAAGAATCCAAGAATCCAAGAATCCAAGAATCCAAGAATCCAAAAATCCACGAATCCAAGAATCCAACTATCCAATAATCCAATAATCCAACAATCCAACAATCCAACAATCCAACAATCCAACAATCCAACAATCCAACAATCCAACAATCCAACAATCCAACAATCCAACAATCCAACAATCCAACAATCCAACAATCCAACAATCCAACAATCCAACAATCCAACAATCCAACAATCCAACAATCCAACAATCCAACAATCCAACAATCCAACAATCCAACAATCCAACAATCCAACAATCCAACAATCCAACAATCCAACAATCCAACAATCCAACAATCCAACAATCCAACAATCCAACAATCCAACAATCCAACAATCCAACAATCCAACAATCCAACAATCCAACTATCCAACAATCCAACAATCCAACAATCCAACAATCCAACAATCCAACAATCCAACAATCCAACAATCCAACAATCCAACAATCCAACAATCCAACAATCCAACAATCCAACAATCCAACAATCCAAGAATCCAAGAATCCAAGAATCCAAGAATCCAAGAATCCAAGAATCCAAGAATCCAAGAATCCAAGAATCCAAGAATCCAAGAATCCAAGAATCCAAGAATCCAAGAATCCAAGAATCCAAGAATCCAAGAATCCAAGAATCCAAGAATCCAAGAATCCAAGAATCCAAGAATCCAAGAATTCAAGAATCCAAGAATCCAAGAATCCAAGAATCCAAGAATCCAAGAATCCAAGAATCCAAGAATCCAAGAATCCAAGAATCCAAGAATCCAAGAATCCAAGAATCTAAAAATCCACGAATCCAAGAATCCACGAATCTAAAAATCCACGAATCCAAGAATCCACGAATCCAAGAATCCAAGAATTCACGAATCCACGAATCCAAGAATCCAAGAATCCAAGAATCCAAGAGTACAAGAATCCAAGCATCCAAGCATCCAAGCATCCAAGCATCCAAGAATCCAAGAATACAAGAATCCAAGAATCCAAGAATCCAAGAATCCAATAATCCAACAATCCAACAATCCAACAATCCAACAATCCAACAATCCAACAATCCAACAATCCAACAATCCAAGAATCCAAGAATCCAAGAATCCAACAATCCAACAATCCAACAATCCAACAATCCAACAATCCAACAATCCATCAATCCAACAATCCAACAATCCAACAATCCAACAATCCAACAATCCAACAATCCAACAATCCAACAATCCAACAATCCAACAATCCAACAATCCAACAATCCAACAATCCAAGAATTCAAGAATCCAAGAATCCAAGAATCCAAGAATCCAAGAATCCAAGAATCCAAGAATCCAAGAATCCAAGAATCCAAGAATCCAAGAATCCAAGAATCCAAGAATCCAAGAATCCAACAATCCAACAATCCAACAATCCAACAATCCAACAATCCAACAATCCAACAATCCAACAATCCAACAATCCAACAATCCAACAATCCAACAATCCAACAATCCAACAATCCAACAATCCAACAATCCAACAATCCAACAATCCAACAATCCAACAATCCAACAATCCAACAATCCAACAATCCAACAATCCAACAATCCAACAATCCAACAATCCAACAATCCAACAATCCAACAATCCAACAATCCAACAATCCAACAATCCAACAATCCAACAATCCAACAATCCAACAATCCAACAATCCAACAATCCAACAATCCAACAATCCAACAATCCAACAATCCAACAATCCAACAATCCAACAATCCAACAATCCAACAATCCAACAATCCAACAATCCAACAATCCAACAATCCAACAATCCAACAATCCAACAATCCAACAATCCAACAATCCAACAATCCAACAATCCAACAATCCAACAATCCAACAATCCAACAATCCAACAATCCAACAATCCAAGAATCCAAGAATCCAAGAATCCAAGAATCCAAGAATCCAAGAATCCAAGAATCCAAGAATCCAAGAATCCAAGAATCCAAGAATCCAAGAATCCAAGAATCCAAGAATCCAAGAATCCAAGAATCCAAGAATCCAAGAATCCAAGAATCCAAGAATCCAAGAATCCAAGAATCCAAGAATCCAAGAATCCAAGAATCCAAGAATCCAAGAATCCAAGAATCCAAGAATCCAAGAATCCAAGAATCCAAGAATCCAAGAATCCAAGAATCCAAGAATCCAAGAATCCAAGAATCCAAGAATCCAAGAATCCAAGAATCCAAGAATCCAAGAATCCAAGAATCCAAGAATCCAAGAATCCAAGAATCCAAGAATCCAAGAATCCAAGAATCCAAGAATCCAAGAATCCAAGAATCCAAGAATCCAAGAATCCAAGAATCCAAGAATCCAAGAATCCAAGAATGCAAGAATCCAAGAATCCAACAATCCAACAATCCAAGAATCCAAGAATATACGAATCCAAGAATCCAAGAATCCGAGAATCCAATAATCTAAGATTCCAAGAATCTAAAAATCCAAGAATCCAAGAATCCACGAATCCAAGAATTCACGAATCCAAGAATCCAAGAATCTGAGAATCTAAGAATCCAAGAATCCATGAATCCAAGAATACAAGAATCCAAGCATCCAAGAATCCAAGAATCCAGGAATCCAAGAATCCAAGAATCCAAGAATCCAACAATCTAACAATCCAACAATCCAACAATCCAACAATCCAACAATCCAACAATCCAACAATCCAACAATCCAACAATCCAACAATCCAACAATCCAACAATCCAACAATCCAACAATCCAACAATCCAACAATCCAACAATCCAACAATCCAACAATCCAACAATCCAACAATCCAACAATCCAACAATCCAACAAACCAACAATCCAACAATCCAACAATCCAACAATCCAACAATCCAACAATCCAACAATCCAACAATCCAACAATCCAACAATCCAACAATCCAACAATCCAACAATCCAACAATCCAACAATCCAACAATCCAACAATCCAACAATCCAACAATCCAACAATCCAACAATCCAACAATCCAACAATCCAACAATCCAACAATCCAACAATCCAACAATCCAACAATCCAACAATCCAACAATCCAACAATCCAACAATCCAACAATCCAACAATCCAACAATCCAACAATCCAACAATCCAACAATCCAACAATCCAACAATCCAACAATCCAACAATCCAACAATCCAACAATCCAACAATCCAACAATCCAACAATCCAACAATCCAACAATCCAACAATCCAACAATCCAAGAATCCTAGAATCCAAGAATCCAAGAATCCAAGAATCCAAGAATCCAAGAATCCAAGAATCCAAGAATCCAAGAATCCAAGAATCCAAGAATCCAAGAATCCAAGAATTCAAGAATCCAAGAATCCAAAAATCCAAGAATCCAAGAATCCAAGAATCCAAGAATCCAAGAATCCAAGAATCCAAGAATCCAAGAATCCAAGAATCCAAGAATCCAAGAATCCAAGAATCCAAGAATCCAAGAATCCAAGAATCCAAGAATCCAAGAATCCAAGAATCCAAGAATCCAAGAATCCAAGAATCCAAGAATCCAAGAATCCAAGAATCCAAGAATCCAAGAATCCAAGAATCCAAGAATCCAAGAATCCAAGAATCCAAGAATCCAAGAGTCCAAGAATCCAAGAATCCAATAATCCAAGAATCCAATAATCTAAGATTCCAAGAATCCAAGAATCCAAGAATCCAAGAATCCAAGAATCTAAAAATCCACGAATCCAAGAATCCAAGAATCCACGAATCCAAGAATTCACGAATCCAAGAATCCAAGAATCCAAGAATCCAAGAATCCAAGAATCCAAGAATCCAAGAATCCAAGAATCCAAGAATCCAAGAATCCAAGAATCCAACAATCCAACAATCCAACAATCCAACAATCCAACAATCCAACAATCCAACAATCCAACAATCCAACAATCCAACAATCCAACAATCCAACAATCCAACAATCCAACAATCCAACAATCCAACAATCCAACAATCCAACAATCCAACAATCCAACAATCCAACAATCCAACAATCCAACAATCCAACAATCCAACAATCCAACAATCCAACAATCCAACAATCCAACAATCCAACAATCCAACAATCCAAGAATTCAAGAATCCAAGAATCCAAGAATCCAAGAATCCAAGAATCCAAGAATCCAAGAATCCAAGAATCCAAGAATCCAAGAATCCAAGAATCCAAGAATCCAAGAATCCAAGAATCCAAGAATCCAAGAATCCAAGAATACAAGAATCCAAGAATCCAAGAATCCAAGAATCCAAGAATCCAAGAATCCAACAATCCAAGAATCCAAGAATATACGAATCCAAGAATCCAAGAATCCGAGAATCCAATAATCTAAGATTCCAAGAATCTAAAAATCCAAGAATCTAAAAATCCAAGAATCCAAGAATCCACGAATCCAAGAATTCGCGAATCCAAGAATCCAAGAATCTGAGAATCAAAGAATCCAAGAATCCATGAATCCAAGAATACAAGAATCCAAGCATCCAAGAATCCAAGAATCCAGGAATCCAAGAATCCAAGAATCCAAGAATCCAAGAATCCAAGAATCCAACAATCTAACAATCCAACAATCCAACAATCGAACAATCCAACAATCCAACAATCCAACAAGAAATCCATGAATCCAAGAATACAAGAATCCAAGCATCCAAGAATCCAAGAATCCAGGAATCCAAGAATCCAAGAATCCAAGAATCCAACAATCTAACAATCCAACAATCCAACAATCCAACAATCCAACAATCCAACAATCCAACAATCCAACAATCCAACAATCCAACAATCCAACAATCCAACAATCCAACAATCCAACAATCCAACAATCCAACAATCCAACAATCCAACAATCCAACAATCCAACAATCCAACAATCCAACAATCCAACAATCCAACAATCCAACAATCCAACAATCCAACAATCCAACAATCCAACAATCCAACAATCCAACAATCCAACAATCCAACAATCCAACAATCCAACAATCCAACAATCCAACAATCCAACAATCCAACAATCCAACAATCCAACAATCCAACAATCCAACAATCCAACAATCCAACAATCCAACAATCCAAGAATCCTAGAATCCTAGAATCCAAGAATCCAAGAATCCAAGAATCCAAGAATCCAAGAATCCAAGAATCCAAGAATCCAAGAATCCAAGAATCCAAGAATCCAAGAATCCAAGAATCCAAGAATCCAAGAATCCAAGAATCCAAGAATCCAAGAATCCAAGAATCCAAGAATCCAAGAATCCAAGAATCCAAGAATCCAAGAATCCAAGAATCCAAGAATCCAAGAATCCAAGAATCCAAGAATCCAAGAATCCAAGAATCCAAGAATCCAAGAATCCAAGAATCCAAGAATCCAAGAATCCAAGAATCCAAGAATCCAAGAATCCAAGAATCCAAGAATCCAAGAATCCAACAATCCAACAATCCAACAATCCAACAATCCAACAATCCAACAATCCAACAATCCAACAATCCAACAATCCAACAATCCAACAATCCAACAATCCAACAATCCAACAATCCAACAATCCAACAATCCAACAATCCAACAATCCAACAATCCAACAATCCAACAATCCAACAATCCAACAATCCAACAATCCAACAATCCAACAATCCAACAATCCAACAATCCAACAATCCAACAATCCAACAATCCAACAATCCAACAATCCAACAATCCAACAATCCAACAATCCAACAATCCAACAATCCAACAATCCAACAATCCAACAATCCAACAATCCAACAATCCAACAATCCAACAATCCAACAATCCAACAATCCAACAATCCAACAATCCAACAATCCAACAATCCAAGAATTCAAGAATCCAAGAATCCAAGAATCCAAGAATCCAAGAATCCAAGAATCCAAGAATCCAAGAATCCAAGAATCCAAGAATCCAAGAATCAAAGAATCCAAGAATCCAAGAATCCAAGAATACAAGAATCCAAGAATCCAAGAATCCAAGAATCCAAGAATCCAAGAATCCAAGAATCCAAGAATCCAAGAATCCAAGAATCCAACAATCCAACAATCCAAGAATCCAAGAATATACGAATCCAAGAATCCAAGAATCCGAGAATCCAATAATCTAAGATTCCAAGAATCTAAAAATCCAAGAATCTAAAAATCCAAGAATCCAAGAATCCACGAATCCAAGAATTCGCGAATCCAAGAATCCAAGAATCTGAGAATCAAAGAATCCAAGAATCCATGAATCCAAGAATACAAGAATCCAAGCATCCAAGAATCCAAGAATCCAAGAATCCAGGAATCCAAGAATCCAAGAATCCAAGAATCCAAGAATCCAAGAATCCAACAATCTAACAATCAAACAATCCAACAATCCAACAATCCAACAATCCAACAATCCAACAATCCAACAATCCAACAATCCAACAATCCAACAATCCAACAATCCAACAATCCAACAATCCAACAATCCAACAATCCAACAATCCAACAATCCAACAATCCAACAATCCAACAATCCAACAATCCAACAATCCAACAATCCAACAATCCAACAATCCAACAATCCAACAATCCAACAATCCAACAATCCAACAATCCAACAATCCAACAATCCAACAATCCAACAATCCAACAATCCAAGAATTCAAGAATCCAAGAATCCAAGAATCCAAGAATCCAAGAATCCAAGAATCCAAGAATCCAAGAATCCAAGAATCCAAGAATCCAAGAATCCAAGAATCAAAGAATCCAAGAATCCAAGAATCCAAGAATCCAAGAATACAAGAATCCAAGAATCCAAGAATCCAAGAATCCAAGAATCCAAGAATCCAAGAATCCAAGAATCCAAGAATCCAACAATCCAACAATCCAAGAATCCAAGAATATACGAATCCAAGAATCCAAGAATCCGAGAATCCAATAATCTAAGATTCCAAGAATCTAAAAATCCAAGAATCTAAAAATCCAAGAATCCAAGAATCCACGAATCCAAGAATTCGCGAATCCAAGAATCCAAGAATCTGAGAATCAAAGAATCCAAGAATCCATGAATCCAAGAATACAAGAATCCAAGCATCCAAGAATCCAAGAATCCAAGAATCCAGGAATCCAAGAATCCAAGAATCCAAGAATCCAAGAATCCAACAATCTAACAATCAAACAATCCAACAATCCAACAATCCAACAATCCAACAATCCAACAATCCAACAATCCAACAATCCAACAATCCAACAATCCAACAATCCAACAATCCAACAATCCAACAATCCAACAATCCAACAATCCAACAATCCAACAATCCAACAATCCAACAATCCAACAATCCAACAATCCAACAATCCAACAATCCAACAATCCAACAATCCAACAATCCAACAATCCAACAATCCAACAATCCAACAATCCAACAATCCAACAATCCAACAATCCAACAATCCAACAATCCAACAATCCAACAATCCAACAATCCAACAATCCAACAATCCAACAATCCAACAATCCAACAATCCAACAATCCAACAATCCAACAATCCAACAATCCAACAATCCAACAATCCAACAATCCAACAATCCAACAATCCAAGAATCCTAGAATCCAAGAATCCAAGAATCCAAGAATCCTAGAATCCAAGAATCCAAGAATCCAAGAATCCAAGAATCCAAGAATCCAAGAATCCAAGAATCCAAGAATCCAAGAATCCAAGAATCCAAGAATCCAAGAATCCAAGAATTCAAGAATCCAAGAATCCAAAAATCCAAGAATCCAAGAATCCAAGAATCCAAGAATCCAAGAATCCAAGAATCCAAGAATCCAAGAATCCAAGAATCCAAGAATCCAAGAATCCAAGAATCCAAGAATCCAAGAATCCAAGAATCCAAGAATCCAAGAATCCAAGAATCCAAGAATCCAAGAATCCAAGAATCCAAGAATCCAAGAATCCAAGAATCCAAGAATCCAAGAATCCAAGAATCCAAGAATCCAAGAATCCAAGAATCCAAGAATCCAAGAGTCCAAGAATCCAAGAATCCAATAATCCAAGAATCCAATAATCTAAGATTCCAAGAATCCAAGAATCCAAGAATCCAAGAATCCAAGAATCTAAAAATCCACGAATCCAAGAATCCAAGAATCCACGAATCCAAGAATTCACGAATCCAAGAATCCAAGAATCCAAGAATCCAAGAATCCAAGAATCCAAGAATCCAAGAATCCAAGAATCCAAGAATCCAAGAATCCAACAATCCAACAATCCAACAATCCAACAATCCAACAATCCAACAATCCAACAATCCAACAATCCAACAATCCAACAATCCAACAATCCAACAATCCAACAATCCAACAATCCAACAATCCAACAATCCAACAATCCAACAATCCAACAATCCAACAATCCAACAATCCAACAATCCAACAATCCAACAATCCAACAATCCAACAATCCAACAATCCAACAATCCAACAATCCAACAATCCAACAATCCAACAATCCAACAATCCAAGAATTCAAGAATCCAAGAATCCAAGAATCCAAGAATCCAAGAATCCAAGAATCCAAGAATCCAAGAATCCAAGAATCCAAGAATCCAAGAATCCAAGAATCCAAGAATCCAAGAATCCAAGAATCCAAGAATCCAAGAATCCAAGAATACAAGAATCCAAGAATCCAAGAATCCAAGAATCCAACAATCCAAGAATCCAAGAATATACGAATCCAAGAATCCAAGAATCCGAGAATCCAATAATCTAAGATTCCAAGAATCTAAAAATCCAAGAATCTAAAAATCCAAGAATCCAAGAATCCACGAATCCAAGAATTCGCGAATCCAAGAATCCAAGAATCTGAGAATCAAAGAATCCAAGAATCCATGAATCCAAGAATACAAGAATCCAAGCATCCAAGAATCCAAGAATCCAGGAATCCAAGAATCCAAGAATCCAAGAATCCAAGAATCCAAGAATCCAACAATCTAACAATCCAACAATCCAACAATCGAACAATCCAACAATCCAACAATCCAACAAGAAATCCATGAATCCAAGAATACAAGAATCCAAGCATCCAAGAATCCAAGAATCCAGGAATCCAAGAATCCAAGAATCCAAGAATCCAACAATCTAACAATCCAACAATCCAACAATCCAACAATCCAACAATCCAACAATCCAACAATCCAACAATCCAACAATCCAACAATCCAACAATCCAACAATCCAACAATCCAACAATCCAACAATCCAACAATCCAACAATCCAACAATCCAACAATCCAACAATCCAACAATCCAACAATCCAACAATCCAACAATCCAACAATCCAACAATCCAACAATCCAACAATCCAACAATCCAACAATCCAACAATCCAACAATCCAACAATCCAACAATCCAACAATCCAACAATCCAACAATCCAACAATCCAACAATCCAACAATCCAACAATCCAACAATCCAACAATCCAACAATCCAACAATCCAACAATCCAACAATCCAACAATCCAAGAATCCAAGAATCCTAGAATCCAAGAATCCAAGAATCCAAGAATCCAAGAATCCAAGAATCCAAGAATCCAAGAATCCAAGAATCCAAGAATCCAAGAATCCAAGAATCCAAGAATCCAAGAATCCAAGAATCCAAGAATCCAAGAATCCAAGAATCCAAGAATCCAAGAATCCAAGAATCCAAGAATCCAAGAATCCAAGAATCCAAGAATCCAAGAATCCAAGAATCCAAGAATCCAAGAATCCAAGAATCCAAGAATCCAAGAATCCAAGAATCCAAGAATCCAAGAATCCAAGAATCCAAGAATCCAAGAATCCAAGAATCCAAGAATCCAAGAATCCAACAATCCAACAATCCAACAATCCAACAATCCAACAATCCAACAATCCAACAATCCAACAATCCAACAATCCAACAATCCAACAATCCAACAATCCAACAATCCAACAATCCAACAATCCAACAATCCAACAATCCAACAATCCAACAATCCAACAATCCAACAATCCAACAATCCAACAATCCAACAATCCAACAATCCAACAATCCAACAATCCAACAATCCAACAATCCAACAATCCAACAATCCAACAATCCAACAATCCAACAATCCAACAATCCAACAATCCAACAATCCAACAATCCAACAATCCAACAATCCAAGAATTCAAGAATCCAAGAATCCAAGAATCCAAGAATCCAAGAATCCAAGAATCCAAGAATCCAAGAATCCAAGAATCCAAGAATCCAAGAATCCAAGAATCAAAGAATCCAAGAATCCAAGAATCCAAGAATACAAGAATCCAAGAATCCAAGAATCCAAGAATCCAAGAATCCAAGAATCCAAGAATCCAAGAATCCAAGAATCCAAGAATCCAAGAATCCAACAATCCAACAATCCAAGAATCCAAGAATATACGAATCCAAGAATCCAAGAATCCGAGAATCCAATAATCTAAGATTCCAAGAATCTAAAAATCCAAGAATCTAAAAATCCAAGAATCCAAGAATCCACGAATCCAAGAATTCGCGAATCCAAGAATCCAAGAATCTGAGAATCAAAGAATCCAAGAATCCATGAATCCAAGAATACAAGAATCCAAGCATCCAAGAATCCAAGAATCCAAGAATCCAGGAATCCAAGAATCCAAGAATCCAAGAATCCAAGAATCCAAGAATCCAACAATCTAACAATCAAACAATCCAACAATCCAACAATCCAACAATCCAACAATCCAACAATCCAACAATCCAACAATCCAACAATCCAACAATCCAACAATCCAACAATCCAACAATCCAACAATCCAACAATCCAACAATCCAACAATCCAACAATCCAACAATCCAACAATCCAACAATCCAACAATCCAACAATCCAACAATCCAACAATCCAACAATCCAACAATCCAACAATCCAACAATCCAACAATCCAACAATCCAACAATCCAACAATCCAACAATCCAAGAATTCAAGAATCCAAGAATCCAAGAATCCAAGAATCCAAGAATCCAAGAATCCAAGAATCCAAGAATCCAAGAATCCAAGAATCCAAGAATCCAAGAATCAAAGAATCCAAGAATCCAAGAATCAAAGAATCCAAGAATCCAAGAATCCAAGAATCCAAGAATACAAGAATCCAAGAATCCAAGAATCCAAGAATCCAAGAATCCAAGAATCCAAGAATCCAAGAATCCAAGAATCCAAGAATCCAACAATCCAACAATCCAAGAATCCAAGAATATACGAATCCAAGAATCCAAGAATCCGAGAATCCAATAATCTAAGATTCCAAGAATCTAAAAATCCAAGAATCTAAAAATCCAAGAATCCAAGAATCCACGAATCCAAGAATTCGCGAATCCAAGAATCCAAGAATCTGAGAATCAAAGAATCCAAGAATCCATGAATCCAAGAATACAAGAATCCAAGCATCCAAGAATCCAAGAATCCAAGAATCCAGGAATCCAAGAATCCAAGAATCCAAGAATCCAAGAATCCAAGAATCCAACAATCTAACAATCAAACAATCCAACAATCCAACAATCCAACAATCCAACAATCCAACAATCCAACAATCCAACAATCCAACAATCCAACAATCCAACAATCCAACAATCCAACAATCCAACAATCCAACAATCCAACAATCCAACAATCCAACAATCCAACAATCCAACAATCCAACAATCCAACAATCCAACAATCCAACAATCCAACAATCCAACAATCCAACAATCCAACAATCCAACAATCCAACAATCCAACAATCCAACAATCCAACAATCCAACAATCCAACAATCCAACAATCCAACAATCCAACAATCCAACAATCCAACAATCCAACAATCCAACAATCCAACAATCCAACAATCCAACAATCCAACAATCCAACAATCCAACAATCCAACAATCCAACAATCCAACAATCCAAGAATCCTAGAATCCAAGAATCCAAGAATCCAAGAATCCTAGAATCCAAGAATCCAAGAATCCAAGAATCCAAGAATCCAAGAATCCAAGAATCCAAGAATCCAAGAATCCAAGAATTCAAGAATCCAAGAATCCAAGAATCCAAGAATCCAAGAATCCAAGAATCCAAGAATCCAAGAATCCAAGAATCCAAGAATCCAAGAATCCAAGAATCCAAGAATCCAAGAATCCAAGAATCCAAGAATCCAAGAATCCCAGAATCCAAGAATCCAAGAATCCAAGAATCCAAGAATCCAAGAATCCAAGAATCCAAGAATCCAAGAATCCAAGAATCCAAGAATCCAAGAATCCAAGAATCCAAGAATCCAAGAATCCAAGAATCCAAGAATCCAAGAATCCAAGAATCCAAGAATCCAAGAATCCAAGAATCCAAGAATACAAGAATCCAAGAATCCAAGAATCCAAGAATCCAAGAATCCAAGAATCCAACAATCCAAGAATCCAAGAATCCAAGAATCCAAGAATCCAAGAATCCAACAATCCAACAATCCAACAATCCAACAATCCAACAATCCAACAATCCAACAATCCAACAATCCAATAATCCAACAATCCAACAATCCAACAATCCAACAATCCAACAATCCAACAATCCAACAATCCAACAATCCAACAATCCAACAATCCAACAATCCAACAATCCAACAATCCAACAATCCAACAATCCAACAATCCAACAATCCAACAATCCAACAATCCAACAATCCAACAATCCAACAATCCAACAATCCAACAATCCAACAATCCAACAATCCAAGAATTCAAGAATCCAAGAATCCAAGAATCCAAGAATCCAAGAATCCAAGAATCCAAGAATCCAAGAATCCAAGAATCCAAGAATCCAAGAATCCAAGAATCCAAGAATCAAAGAATCCAAGAATCCAAGAATCCAAGAATACAAGAATCCAAGAATCCAAGAATCCAAGAATCCAAGAATCCAAGAATCCAAGAATCCAAGAATCCAAGAATCCAACAATCCAACAATCCAAGAATCCAAGAATATACGAATCCAAGAATCCAAGAATCCGAGAATCCAATAATCTAAGATTCCAAGAATCTAAAAATCCAAGAATCTAAAAATCCAAGAATCCAAGAATCCACGAATCCAAGAATTCGCGAATCCAAGAATCCAAGAATCTGAGAATCAAAGAATCCAAGAATCCATGAATCCAAGAATACAAGAATCCAAGCATCCAAGAATCCAAGAATCCAAGAATCCAGGAATCCAAGAATCCAAGAATCCAAGAAACCAAGAATCCAAGAATCCAACAATCTAACAATCAAACAATCCAACAATCCAACAATCCAACAATCCAACAATCCAACAATCCAACAATCCAACAATCCAACAATCCAACAATCCAACAATCCAACAATCCAACAATCCAACAATCCAACAATCCAACAATCCAACAATCCAACAATCCAACAATCCAACAATCCAACAATCCAACAATCCAACAATCCAACAATCCAACAATCCAACAATCCAACAATCCAACAATCCAACAATCCAACAATCCAACAATCCAACAATCCAACAATCCAACAATCCAACAATCCAACAATCCAACAATCCAACAATCCAACAATCCAACAATCCAACAATCCAACAATCCAACAATCCAACAATCCAACAATCCAACAATCCAACAATCCAACAATCCAACAATCCAAGAATCCAAGAATCCTAGAATCCAAGAATCCAAGAATCCAAGAATCCAAGAATCCTAGAATCCAAGAATCCAAGAATCCAAGAATCCAAGAATCCAAGAATCCAAGAATCCAAGAATCCAAGAATCCAAGAATCCAAGAATCCAAGAATCCAAGAATCCAAGAATCCAAGAATTCAAGAATCCAAGAATCCAAGAATCCAAGAATCCAAGAATCCAAGAATCCAAGAATCCAAGAATCCAAGAATCCAAGAATCCAAGAATCCAAGAATCCAAGAATCCAAGAATCCAAGAATCCAAGAATCCAAGAATCCAAGAATCCAAGAATCCAAGAATCCAAGAATCCAAGAATCCAAGAATCCAAGAATCCAAGAATCCAAGAATCCAAGAATCCAAGAATCCAAGAATCCAAGAATCCAAGAATCCAAGAATCCAAGAATACAAGAATCCAAGAATCCAAGAATCCAAGAATCCAAGAATCCAAGAATCCAAGAATCCAAGAATCCAACAATCCAAGAATCCAAGAATCCAACAATCCAAGAATCCAAGAATCCAAGAATCCAAGAATCCAAGAATCCAACAATCCAAGAATCCAACAATCCAACAATCCAACAATCCAACAATCCAACAATCCAACAATCCAACAATCCAACAATCCAACAATCCAACAATCCAACAATCCAACAATCCAACAATCCAACAATCCAACAATCCAACAATCCAACAATCCAACAATCCAACAATCCAACAATCCAACAATCCAACAATCCAACAATCCAACAATCCAACAATCCAACAATCCAACAATCCAACAATCCAAGAATCCAAGAATCCAAGAATCCAAGAATCCAAGAATCCAAGAATCCAAGAATCCAAGAATCCAAGAATCCAAGAATCCAAGAATCCAAGAATCCAAGAATCCAAGAATCCAAGAATCCAAGAATCCAAGAATCCAAGAATCCAAGAATCCAAGAATCCAAGAATCAAAGAATCCAAGAATCCAAGAATCCAAGAATCCAAGAATACAAGAATCCAAGAATCCAAGAATCCAAGAATCCAAGAATCCAAGAATCCAAGAATCCAACAATCCAACAATCCAAGAATCCAAGAATATACGAATCCAAGAATCCGAGAATCCAATAATCTAAGATTCCAAGAATCTAAAAATCCAAGAATCTAAAAATCCAAGAATCCACGAATCCAAGAATTCGCGAATCCAAGAATCCAAGAATCTGAGAATCAAAGAATCCAAGAATCCATGAATCCAAGAATACAAGAATCCAAGCATCCAAGAATCCAAGAATCCAAGAATCCAGGAATCCAAGAATCCAAGAATCCAAGAATCCAAGAATCCAAGAATCCAACAATCTAACAATCCAACAATCCAACAATCCAACAATCCAACAATCCAACAATCCAACAATCCAACAATCCAACAATCCAACAATCCAACAATCCAACAATCCAACAATCCAACAATCCAACAATCCAACAATCCAACAATCCAACAATCCAACAATCCAACAATCCAACAATCCAACAATCCAACAATCCAACAATCCAACAATCCAACAATCCAACAATCCAACAATCCAACAATCCAACAATCCAACAATCCAACAATCCAACAATCCAACAATCCAACAATCCAACAATCCAACAATCCAACAATCCAACAATCCAACAATCCAACAATCCAACAATCCAACAATCCAACAATCCAACAATCCAACAATCCAACAATCCAACAATCCAACAATCCAACAATCCAACAATCCAACAATCCAACAATCCAACAATCCAACAATCCAACAATCCAACAATCCAACAATCCAACAATCCAACAATCCAACAATCCAACAATCCAAGAATCCTAGAATCCAAGAATCCAAGAATCCAAGAATCCAAGAATCCTAGAATCCAAGAATCCAAGAATCCAAGAATCCAAGAATCCAAGAATCCAAGAATCCAAGAATCCAAGAATCTAAGAATACAAGAATTCAAGAATCCAAGAATCCAAGAATCCAAGAATCCAAGAATCCAAGAATCCAAGAATCCAAGAATCCAAGAATCCAAGAATCCAAGAATCCAAGAATCCAAGAATCCAAGAATCCAAGAATCCAAGAATCCAAGAATCCAAGAATCCAAGAATCCAAGAATCCAAGAATCCAAGAATCCAAGAATCCATGAATCCAAGAATCCAAGAATCCAAGAATCCAAGAATCCAAGAATCCAAGAATCCAAGAATCCAAGAATCCAAGAATCCAAGAATCCAAGAGTCCAAGAATCCAAGAATCCAACAATCCAAGAATCCAATAATCTAAGATTCCAAGAATCCAAGAATCCAAGAATCCAAGAATCCAAGAATCCAAGAATCTAAAAATCCACGAATCCAAGAATCCAAGAATCCACGAATCCAAGAATTCACGAATCCAAGAATCCAAGAATCCAAGAATACAAGAATCCAAGCATCCAAGAATACAAGAATCCAAGAATCCAAGAATCCAAGAATCCAAGAATCCAAGAATCCAAGAATCCAAGAATCCAAGAATCCAAGAATCCAAGAATCCAAGAATCCAAGAATCCAACAATCCAACAATCCAAGAATCCAACAATCCAAGAATCCAACAATCCAACAATCCAACAATCCAACAATCCAACAATCCAACAATCCAACAATCCAACAATCCAACAATCCAACAATCCAACAATCCAACAATCCAACAATCCAACAATCCAACAATCCAACAATCCAACAATCCAACAATCCAACAATCCAAGAATCCAAGAATCCAAGAATCCAAGAATCCAAGAATTCAAGAATCCAAGAATCCAAGAATCCAAGAATCCAAGAATCCAAGAATCCAAGAATCCAAGAATCCAAGAATCCAAGAATCCAAGAATACAAGAATCCAAGAATCCAAGAATCCAAGAATCCAACAATCCAACAATCCAAGAATCCAAGAATATACGAATCCAAGAATCCAAGAATCCGAGAATCCAATAATCTAAGATTCCAAGAATCTAAAAATCCAAGAATCCAAGAATCCACGAATCCAAGAATTCGCGAATCCAAGAATCCAAGAATCTGAGAATCTAAGAATCCAAGAATCCATGAATCCAAGAATACAAGAATCCAAGCATCCAAGAATCCAAGAATCCAAGAATCCAGGAATCCAAGAATCCAAGAATCCAAGAATCCAAGAATCCAAGAATCCAACAATCTAACAATCCAACAATCGAACAATCCAACAATCCAACAATCCAACAATCCAACAATCCTACAATCCAACAATCCAACAATCCAACAATCCAACAATCCAACAATCCAACAATCCAACAATCCAACAATCCAACAATCCAACAATCCAACAATCCAACAATCCAACAATCCAACAATCCAACAATCCAACAATCCAACAATCCAACAATCCAACAATCCAACAATCCAACAATCCAACAATCCAACAATCCAACAATCCAACAATCCAACAATCCAACAATCCAACAATCCAACAATCCAACAATCCAACAATCCAACAATCCAACAATCCAAGAATCCAAGAATCCAAGAATCCAAGAATCCAAGAATCCAAGAATCCAAGAATCCAAGAATCCAAGAATCCAAGAATCCAAGAATCCAAGAATCCAAGAATCCAAGAATCCAAGAATCCAAGAATCCAAGAATCCAAGAATCCAAGAATCCAAGAATCCAAGAATCCAAGAATCCAAGAATCCAAGAATCCAAGAATCCAAGAATCCAAGAATCCAAGAATCCATGAATCCAAGAATCCAAGAATCCAAGAATCCAAGAATCCAAGAATCCAAGAATCCAAGAGTCCAAGAATCCAACAATCCAAGAATCCAATAATCTAAGATTCCAAGAATCCAAGAATCCAAGAATCCAAGAATCCAAGAATCCAAGAATCCAAGAATCCAAGAATCTAAAAATCCACGAATCCAAGAATCCAAGAATCCACGAATCCAAGAATTCACGAATCCAAGAATCCAAGAATACAAGAATCCAAGCATCCAAGCATCCAAGAATCCAAGAATCCAAGAATCCAAGAATCCAACAATCCAACAATCCAAGAATCCAAGAATATACGAATACAAGAATCCAAGAATCCGAGAATCCAATAATCTAAGATTCCAAGAATCTAAAAATCCAAGAATCCAAGAATCCAAGAATCCACGAATCCAAGAATTCACGAATCCAAGAATCCAAGAATCTGAGAATCTAAGAATCCAAGAATCCATGAATCCAAGAATACAAGAATCCAAGCATCCAAGAATCCAAGAATCCAAGAATCCAGGAATCCAAGAATCCACGAATCCAAGAATCCAACAATCCAAGAATCCAACAATCTAACAATCCAACAATCCAACAATCCAACAATCCAACAATCCAACAATCCAACAATCCAACAATCCAACAATCCAACAATCCAACAATCCAACAATCCAACAATCCAACAATCCAACAATCCAACAATCCAACAATCCAACAATCCAACAATCCAACAATCCAACAATCCAACAATCCAACAATCCAACAATCCAACAATCCAACAATCCAACAATCCAACAATCCAACAATCCAACAATCCAACAATCCAACAATCCAACAATCCAACAATCCAACAATCCAACAATCCAACAATCCAACAATCCAACAATCCAACAATCCAACAATCCAACAATCCAACAATCCAACAATCCAACAATCCAACAATCCAACAATCCAACAATCCAACAATCCAACAATCCAACAATCCAAGAATCCAAGAATCCAAGAATCCAAGAATCCAAGAATCCAAGAATCCAAGAATCCAAGAATCCAAGAATCCAAGAATCCAAGAATCCAAGAATCCAAGAATCCAAGAATCCAAGAATCCAAGAATCCAAGAATTCAAGAATCCAAGAATCCAAGAATCCAAGAATCCAAGAATCCAAGAATCCAAGAATCCAAGAATCCAAGAATCCAAGAATCCAAGAATCCAAGAATCCAAGAATCCAAGAATCCAAGAATCCAAGAATCCAAGAATCCAAGAATCCAAGAATCCAAGAATCCAAGAATCCAAGAATCCAAGAATCCAAGAATCCAACAATCCAAGAATCCAATAATCTAAGATTCCAAGAATCCAAGAATCCAAGAATCCAAGAATCCAAGAATCCAAGAATCTAAAAATCCACGAATCCAAGAATCCAAGAATCCACGAATCCAAGAATTCACGAATCCAAGAATCCAAGAATTCAAGAATACAAGAATCCAAGCATCCAAGAATCCAAGAATCCAAGAATCCAAGAATCCAAGAATCCAAGAATCCAAGAATCCAAAAATCCAAGAATCCAAGAATCCAAGAATCCAAGAATCCAAGAATCCAAGAATCCAAGAATCCAAGAATCCAAGAATCCAAGAATCCAAGAATCCAAGAATCCAAGAATCCAAGAATCCAAGAATCCAAGAATCCAAGAATCCAAGAATCCAAGAATCCAAGAATCCAAGAATCCAAGAATCCAAGAATCCAAGAATCCAAGAATCCAAGAATCCAAGAATCCAAGAATCCAAGAATCCAAGAATCCAAGAATCCAAGAATCCAAGAATCCAAGAATCCAAGAATCCAAGAATCCAAGAATCCAAGAATCCAAGAATCCAAGAATCCAAGAATCCAAGAATCCAAGAATCCAAGAATCCAAGAATCCAAGAATCCAAGAATCCAAGAATCCAAGAATCCAAGAATCCAAGAATCCAAGAATCCAAGAATCCAAGAATCCAAGAATCCAAGAATCCAAGAATCCAAGAATCCAAGAATCCAAGAATCCAAGAATCCAAGAATCCAAGAATCCAAGAATCCAAGAATCCAAGAATCCAAGAATCCAAGAATCCAAGAATCCAAGAATCCAAGAATCCAAGAATCCAAGAATCCAAGAATCCAAGAATCCAAGAATCCAAGAATCCAAGAATCCAAGAATCCAAGAATCCAAGAATCCAAGAATCCAAGAATCCAAGAATCCAAGAATCCAAGAATCCAAGAATCCAAGAATCTAAGAATCCAAGAATCCAAGAATCCAAGAATCCAAGAATCCAAGAATCCAAGAATCCAAGAATCCAAGAATCCAAGAATCCAAGAATCCAAGAATCCAAGAATCCAAGAATCCAAGAATCCAAGAATCCAAGAATCCAAGAATCCAAGAATCCAAGAATCCAAGAATCCAAGAATCCAAGAATCCAAGAATCCAAGAATCCAAGAATCCAAGAATCCAAGAATCCAAGAATCCAAGAATCCAAGAATCCAAGAATCCAAGAATCCAAGAATCCAAGAATCCAAGAATCCAAGAATCCAAGAATCCAAGAATCCAAGAATCCAAGAATCCAAGAATCCAAGAATCCAAGAATCCAAGAATCCAAGAATCCAAGAATCCAAGAATCCAAGAATCCAAGAATCCAAGAATCCAAGAATCCAAGAATCCAAGAATCCAAGAATCCAAGAATCCAAGAATCCAAGAATCCAAGAATCCAAGAATCCAAGAATCCAAGAATCCAAGAATCCAAGAATCCAAGAATCCAAGAATCCAAGAATCCAAGAATCCAAGAATCCAAGAATCCAAGAATCCAAGAATCCAAGAATCCAAGAATCCAAGAATCCAAGAATCCAAGAATCCAAGAATCCAAGAATCCAAGAATCCAAGAATCCAAGAATCCAAGAATCCAAGAATCCAAGAATCCAAGAATCCAAGAATCCAAGAATCCAAGAATCCAAGAATCCAAGAATCCAATAATCCAAGAATCCAAGAATCCAAGAATCCAAGAATCCAAGAATCCAAGAATCCAAGAATCCAAGAATCCAAGAATCCAAGAATCCAAGAATCCAAGAATCCAAGAATCCAAGAATCCAAGAATCCAAGAATCCAAGAATCCAAGAATCCAAGAATCCAAGAATCCAAGAATCCAAGAATCCAAGAGTCCAAGAATCCAAGAATCCAAGAATCCAAAAATTCGAGAATGCAAGAATCCAAGAAATCCAAGAACCCAAGAATTCCAAGAAATCCAAGAAACCCAAGAAATCCACAAAATCGAAGAAATCCAAGAAATCCAAGAAATCCAAGAAATCCAAGAAATCCAAGAAATCCAAGAAATCCAAGAAATCCAAGAAATCCAAATCCAAGAAATCCAAGAGATCCAGGAAATCCAAAAAAATCCAAGAAATCCATGAAATCCAAGAAATCCAAAAAATCCAAAAAATCCAAAAAATCCAAGAAATCCAAGAAATCCTAGAAATCCAAGAATTCCAAAAATTCCAAGAAATCCAAGAAATCCATGAAATCCAAGAAATCTAAGAAATCCAAGAAATCCAAGAAATCCAAGAAATCCAAGAAATCCAAGAAATTCAAGAAATCCAAGAAATCCAAGAAATCCAAGAAATCCAGGAAATCCAAGAAATCCAAGAAATCCAAGAAATCCAAGATATCCAAAAAATCCAAGAAATCAAAGAAATCAAAGAAATCAAAGAAATCAAAGAAATCAAAGAAATCAAAGAAATCAAAGAAATCAAAGAAATCAAAGAAATCAAAGAAATCAAAGAAATCAAAGAAATCAAAGAAATCAAAGAAATCAAAGAAATCAAAGAAATCAAAGAAATCAAAGAAATCAAAGAAATCAAAGAAATCAAAGAAATCAAAGAAATCAAAGAAATCAAAGAAATCAAAGAAATCAAAGAAATCAAAGAAATCAAAGAAATCAAAGAAATCAAAGAAATCAAAGAAATCAAAGAAATCAAAGAAATCAAAGAAATCAAAGAAATCAAAGAAATCAAAGAAATCAAAGAAATCAAAGAAATCAAAGAAATCAAAGAAATCAAAGAAATCAAAGAAATCAAAGAAATCAAAGAAATCAAAAAAATCAAAGAAATCAAAGAAATCAAAGAAATCAAAGAAATCAAAGAAATCAAAGAAATCAAAGAAATCAAAGAAATCAAAGAAATCAAAGAAATCAAAGAAATCAAAGAAATCAAAGAAATCAAAGAAATCAAAGAAATCAAAGAAATCAAAGAAATTCAAGAAATCCAAGAAATCCAAGAAATTCAAGAAATCCAAGAAATCTAAGAAATCTAAGAAATCCAAGAAATCCAAGAAATCCAAGAAATCCAAGAAATCCAAGAAATCCAAGAAATCAAAGAAATCCATAAATCCAAGAAATCCTAGAAATTCAAGAAATTCAAGAAATTCAAGAAATTCAAGAAATTCAAGAAATTTAGGAAATCCAAGAAATCGAAGAAATCCAAGGAATCCATGAAATTCAAGAAATCCATGAAATCCAAGAAATTCAAGAAATCCAAGAAATCCAAAAAATCCAAGAAATCAAAGATTCCAAGAATCCAAGAATCCAGGATTTCCATAGGTCCAGAATTGCAGAATAGCAGAATTGTAGAATTGTAGAATTGTAGAATTGTAGAATTGTAGAATTGTAGAATTGTAGAATTGTAGAATTGTAGAATTGTAGAATTGTAGAATTGTAGAATTGTAGAATTGTAGAATTGTAGAATTGTAGAATTGTAGAATTGTAGAATTGTAGAATTGTAGAATTGTAGAATTGTAGAATTGTAGAATTGTAGAATTGTAGAATTGTAGAATTGTAGAATTGTAGAATTGTAGAATTGTAGAATTGTAGAATTGTAGAATTGTAGAATTGTAGAATTGTAGAATTGTAGAATTGTAGAATTGTAGAATTGTAGAATTGTAGAATTGTAGAATTGTAGAATTGTAGAATTGTAGAATTGTAGAATTGTAGAATTGAAGAATTGTAGAATTGTAGAATTGTAGAATTGTAGAATTGTAGAATTGTAGAATTGTAGAATTGTAGAATTGAAAAATTGTAGAATTGTAGAATTGTAGAATTGTAGAATTGTAGAATTGTAGAATTGTAGAATTGTAGAATTGTAGAATTGTAGAATTGTAGAATTGTAGAATTCTAGAATTCTAGAATTCTAGAATTGTAGAATTGTAGAATTGTAGAATTGTAGAATTGTAGAATTGTAGAATTGTAGAATTGCAGAATTGCAGGATTGCAGGATTGCAGAATCACTGAATTGCAGAATTGCGGAATTGCCTTTGTCCTTTGTTCTTTGTCCTCTGTTAATTTTTTTTCCTGCGGCAATGAATGTATCGATCGAGATACCTTTCAGTGATTGTCATGAGCGTTCTCTTAGGCGTATCAGCCGTTGTTGACTTAAAAGACATAAGATTTAGAACCCCTAGTCGAGAAACGGAGCATTTGATGAAGGATGAAAGGTGTTACGGCAAGTACATATATGCAACGATTATGCAATTCAGACCATAATATCTACGAATTTTTGTATTGATAGAATAGGATAGAGGATAGGATAGGATCGAGGAATGGGATAGAGGATGGGATAGGATAGGATAGAGCATAGGATAGGATAGATAATAAGTTAGGATAGAGGATAGGATAGGATAGAATAGGATAGGATAGAGGATAGGATATGAAAGGATGGAATAGGATAGGATAGGATAGGATAGTATAGGATAGAATATGATAGAATAGGATAGAATAGGATAGAATGGGATAGAATAGGATAGAATAGGATAGAATAGGATAGAATAGGATAGAATAGAATAGAATAGGATAGAATAGGATAGAATAGGATAGGATACGATAGGATAGGATAAGGTTGGATAGGAAAGGATAGGATAGCGGGTTTCCAAAATTTGATATTCAGATCCATATACGTTTTGCCAAGAAAGCGTGCCTCCCCTTTACCATCCGACTAGAGCTGCCTAAGTATGTTTGAGTCCCAATCATGTCACGTATACTAAGAATTGGTTGCGAAATGTGCCGAAAAAGAAGATCAAGTTCCGTTACGGAATGTAGACCACGGTCTTGCTTGTCCAAAGTTTTTAATTTGAGTAGTTATTGTCGGTACCCAGGTAATCATCAAGCATTCTGTGTATGCAGTAAATTAGCATAGGTCTTTTAGATGCTGCATGCAGTATATTAGCATTCTTTATGCAGAACTGTTGCTAATCAGGATATAAAAAAACCTGTTTTAATCCACCTAGCGGTGCAATTGTGCCTTTCTCATTTCTCTAAACTATGGCACGGAGGCTTTTTATGTTCAACATAATTGTGGAAATGTCCATTACATTCTTAGTACACTTTGCACTTATACACAATGGCATGCCAGCCACGAACTTGAGTTGACGGTGAAACACTTGAAATAAAAAAATATAATACTCCATTAGCCTAATCAGCATTAGATCAATGTTATCTGCTTGCTAACTCATTTTGTCATGCGGGGGTGGGTATGTGAGGAGGGCGAAAGTCCCATGAACGAACGACGCCCGAGCTTAAATTGGTATGCTTTGTGATATAGTGGTGGTTTAAAGATGATGGGGTTGAAAGGGAGGGGTATGAGGGCTGGATGGGGTGGTGGTCTGAGGGGTGATTTAAGGAGATTTTTAAAGGAGGGAAGTCAACAGTAGAGGGGGGGGGGGTAACCCCTCTCCGTAAACAATCAACTACGCCCCTGTTAAAATCCAGAAACCTTATGAGAGTCGAAAAAAAATTAGGTTGACGTTTTTCAGAGTGATTGCATAACCTTTCTATATGAGAAAGGCAAAAATGTGCCAAAATCCAAAAAAGTGAATCGTGGTCAATTTTTTTTTCGAGTTTGCATCAAATCTCGACGTTTCATGCACCTTGAACACATTTAACATCAAAAATAAAAATACTATTTTTAATTTTTCCTATAGTTTATATGAGAAATTTCTGTGTGGCCGCACTCTGAAACCCGTAATTCCGGAACCAGTATTCCGATCGATCCAAAATTCAATAGCAGCCGATGGGAAGGTTGCACCTTTCATTTGAGACTAAGTTTGGGCAAATCGGTCCAGCCATCTCTGAGAAAAATGAGTGACATTATTTGACACATACGCACATACATACACACACACACATACACACACACATACACACACATACACACACACATACACACACACATACACACACATACATACATACACACACACATACAGACTTTTTCCGATCTCGACGAACTGAGTCGAATGGGATATGACACTCGGCCCTCCGGGCCGGGATTAGGTTGACGTTTTTCAGAGTGATTGCATAACCTTTCTATATGAGAAAGGCAAAAATGTGCCAAAATCCAAAAAAGTGAATCGTGGTCAATTTTTTTTTCGAGTTTGCATCAAATCTCGACGTTTCATGCACCTTGAACACATTTAACATCAAAAATAAAAATACTATTTTTAATTTTTCCTATAGTTTATATGAGAAATTTCTGTGTGGCCGCACTCTGAAACCCGTAATTCCGGAACCAGTATTCCGATCGATCCAAAATTCAATAGCAGCCGATGGGAAGGTTGCACCTTTCATTTGAGACTAAGTTTGGGCAAATCGGTCCAGCCATCTCTGAGAAAAATGAGTGACATTATTTGACACATACGCACATACATACACACACACACATACACACACACATACACACACATACACACACATACACACACATACACACACACATACATACATACACACACACATACAGACTTTTTCCGATCTCGACGAACTGAGTCGAATGGGATATGACACTCGGCCCTCCGGGCCGGGATTAGGTTGACGTTTTTCAGAGTGATTGCATAACCTTTCTATATGAGAAAGGCAAAAATGTGCCAAAATCCAAAAAAGTGAATCGTGGTCAATTTTTTTTTCGAGTTTGCATCAAATCTCGACGTTTCATGCACCTTGAACACATTTAACATCAAAAATAAAAATACTATTTTTAATTTTTCCTATAGTTTATATGAGAAATTTCTGTGTGGCCGCACTCTGAAACCCGTAATTCCGGAACCAGTATTCCGATCGATCCAAAATTCAATAGCAGCCGATGGGAAGGTTGCACCTTTCATTTGAGACTAAGTTTGGGCAAATCGGTCCAGCCATCTCTGAGAAAAATGAGTGACATTATTTGACACATACGCACATACATACACACACACACATACACACACATACACACACACATACACACACACATACACACACACATACACACACATACATACATACACACACACATACAGACTTTTTCCGATCTCGACGAACTGAGTCGAATGGGATATGACACTCGGCCCTCCGGGCCGGGATTAGGTTGACGTTTTTCAGAGTGATTGCATAACCTTTCTATATGAGAAAGGCAAAAATGTGCCAAAATCCAAAAAAGTGAATCGTGGTCAATTTTTTTTTCGAGTTTGCATCAAATCTCGACGTTTCATGCACCTTGAACACATTTAACATCAAAAATAAAAATACTATTTTTAATTTTTCCTATAGTTTATATGAGAAATTTCTGTGTGGCCGCACTCTGAAACCCGTAATTCCGGAACCAGTATTCCGATCGATCCAAAATTCAATAGCAGCCGATGGGAAGGTTGCACCTTTCATTTGAGACTAAGTTTGGGCAAATCGGTCCAGCCATCTCTGAGAAAAATGAGTGACATTATTTGACACATACGCACATACATACACACACACACACATACACACACACACACATACACACACACATACACACACACACATACACACACACATACACACACACATACATACATACACACACACATACAGACTTTTTCCGATCTCGACGAACTGAGTCGAATGGGATATGACACTCGGCCCTCCGGGCCGGGATTAGGTTGACGTTTTTCAGAGTGATTGCATAACCTTTCTATATGAGAAAGGCAAAAATGTGCCAAAATCCAAAAAAGTGAATCGTGGTCAATTTTTTTTTCGAGTTTGCATCAAATCTCGACGTTTCATGCACCTTGAACACATTTAACATCAAAAATAAAAATACTATTTTTAATTTTTCCTATAGTTTATATGAGAAATTTCTGTGTGGCCGCACTCTGAAACCCGTAATTCCGGAACCAGTATTCCGATCGATCCAAAATTCAATAGCAGCCGATGGGAAGGTTGCACCTTTCATTTGAGACTAAGTTTGGGCAAATCGGTCCAGCCATCTCTGAGAAAAATGAGTGACATTATTTGACACATACGCACATACATACACACACACACATACACACACACATACACACACATACACACACACATACACACACATACACACACACATACATACATACACACACACATACAGACTTTTTCCGATCTCGACGAACTGAGTCGAATGGGATATGACACTCGGCCCTCCGGGCCGGGATTAGGTTGACGTTTTTCAGAGTGATTGCATAACCTTTCTATATGAGAAAGGCAAAAATGTGCCAAAATCCAAAAAAGTGAATCGTGGTCAATTTTTTTTTCGAGTTTGCATCAAATCTCGACGTTTCATGCACCTTGAACACATTTAACATCAAAAATAAAAATACTATTTTTAATTTTTCCTATAGTTTATATGAGAAATTTCTGTGTGGCCGCACTCTGAAACCCGTAATTCCGGAACCAGTATTCCGATCGATCCAAAATTCAATAGCAGCCGATGGGAAGGTTGCACCTTTCATTTGAGACTAAGTTTGGGCAAATCGGTCCAGCCATCTCTGAGAAAAATGAGTGACATTATTTGACACATACGCACATACATACACACACACACATACACACACACATACACACACATACACACACATACACACACACATACACACACACATACATACATACACACACACATACAGACTTTTTCCGATCTCGACGAACTGAGTCGAATGGGATATGACACTCGGCCCTCCGGGCCGGGATTAGGTTGACGTTTTTCAGAGTGATTGCATAACCTTTCTATATGAGAAAGGCAAAAATGTGCCAAAATCCAAAAAAGTGAATCGTGGTCAATTTTTTTTTCGAGTTTGCATCAAATCTCGACGTTTCATGCACCTTGAACACATTTAACATCAAAAATAAAAATACTATTTTTAATTTTTCCTATAGTTTATATGAGAAATTTCTGTGTGGCCGCACTCTGAAACCCGTAATTCCGGAACCAGTATTCCGATCGATCCAAAATTCAATAGCAGCCGATGGGAAGGTTGCACCTTTCATTTGAGACTAAGTTTGGGCAAATCGGTCCAGCCATCTCTGAGAAAAATGAGTGACATTATTTGACACATACGCACATACATACACACACACACATACACACACACATACACACACATACACACACATACACACACATACACACACACATACATACATACACACACACATACAGACTTTTTCCGATCTCGACGAACTGAGTCGAATGGGATATGACACTCGGCCCTCCGGGCCGGGATTAGGTTGACGTTTTTCAGAGTGATTGCATAACCTTTCTATATGAGAAAGGCAAAAATGTGCCAAAATCCAAAAAAGTGAATCGTGGTCAATTTTTTTTTCGAGTTTGCATCAAATCTCGACGTTTCATGCACCTTGAACACATTTAACATCAAAAATAAAAATACTATTTTTAATTTTTCCTATAGTTTATATGAGAAATTTCTGTGTGGCCGCACTCTGAAACCCGTAATTCCGGAACCAGTATTCCGATCGATCCAAAATTCAATAGCAGCCGATGGGAAGGTTGCACCTTTCATTTGAGACTAAGTTTGGGCAAATCGGTCCAGCCATCTCTGAGAAAAATGAGTGACATTATTTGACACATACGCACATACATACACACACACACATACACACACATACACACACATACACACACACATACACACACACATACACACACATACATACATACACACACACATACAGACTTTTTCCGATCTCGACGAACTGAGTCGAATGGGATATGACACTCGGCCCTCCGGGCCGGGATTAGGTTGACGTTTTTCAGAGTGATTGCATAACCTTTCTATATGAGAAAGGCAAAAATGTGCCAAAATCCAAAAAAGTGAATCGTGGTCAATTTTTTTTTCGAGTTTGCATCAAATCTCGACGTTTCATGCACCTTGAACACATTTAACATCAAAAATAAAAATACTATTTTTAATTTTTCCTATAGTTTATATGAGAAATTTCTGTGTGGCCGCACTCTGAAACCCGTAATTCCGGAACCAGTATTCCGATCGATCCAAAATTCAATAGCAGCCGATGGGAAGGTTGCACCTTTCATTTGAGACTAAGTTTGGGCAAATCGGTCCAGCCATCTCTGAGAAAAATGAGTGACATTATTTGACACATACGCACATACATACACACACACACACATACACACACACATACACACACACATACACACACATACACACACACATACACACACACATACATACATACACACACACATACAGACTTTTTCCGATCTCGACGAACTGAGTCGAATGGGATATGACACTCGGCCCTCCGGGCCGGGATTAGGTTGACGTTTTTCAGAGTGATTGCATAACCTTTCTATATGAGAAAGGCAAAAATGTGCCAAAATCCAAAAAAGTGAATCGTGGTCAATTTTTTTTTCGAGTTTGCATCAAATCTCGACGTTTCATGCACCTTGAACACATTTAACATCAAAAATAAAAATACTATTTTTAATTTTTCCTATAGTTTATATGAGAAATTTCTGTGTGGCCGCACTCTGAAACCCGTAATTCCGGAACCAGTATTCCGATCGATCCAAAATTCAATAGCAGCCGATGGGAAGGTTGCACCTTTCATTTGAGACTAAGTTTGGGCAAATCGGTCCAGCCATCTCTGAGAAAAATGAGTGACATTATTTGACACATACGCACATACATACACACACACACATACACACACACATACACACACACATACACACACACATACACACACACATACACACACATACATACATACACACACACATACAGACTTTTTCCGATCTCGACGAACTGAGTCGAATGGGATATGACACTCGGCCCTCCGGGCCGGGATTAGGTTGACGTTTTTCAGAGTGATTGCATAACCTTTCTATATGAGAAAGGCAAAAATGTGCCAAAATCCAAAAAAGTGAATCGTGGTCAATTTTTTTTTCGAGTTTGCATCAAATCTCGACGTTTCATGCACCTTGAACACATTTAACATCAAAAATAAAAATACTATTTTTAATTTTTCCTATAGTTTATATGAGAAATTTCTGTGTGGCCGCACTCTGAAACCCGTAATTCCGGAACCAGTATTCCGATCGATCCAAAATTCAATAGCAGCCGATGGGAAGGTTGCACCTTTCATTTGAGACTAAGTTTGGGCAAATCGGTCCAGCCATCTCTGAGAAAAATGAGTGACATTATTTGACACATACGCACATACATACACACACACACATACACACACACATACACACACACATACACACACATACACACACACATACACACACACATACATACATACACACACACATACAGACTTTTTCCGATCTCGACGAACTGAGTCGAATGGGATATGACACTCGGCCCTCCGGGCCGGGATTAGGTTGACGTTTTTCAGAGTGATTGCATAACCTTTCTATATGAGAAAGGCAAAAATGTGCCAAAATCCAAAAAAGTGAATCGTGGTCAATTTTTTTTTCGAGTTTGCATCAAATCTCGACGTTTCATGCACCTTGAACACATTTAACATCAAAAATAAAAATACTATTTTTAATTTTTCCTATAGTTTATATGAGAAATTTCTGTGTGGCCGCACTCTGAAACCCGTAATTCCGGAACCAGTATTCCGATCGATCCAAAATTCAATAGCAGCCGATGGGAAGGTTGCACCTTTCATTTGAGACTAAGTTTGGGCAAATCGGTCCAGCCATCTCTGAGAAAAATGAGTGACATTATTTGACACATACGCACATACATACACACACACACATACACACACACATACACACACATACACACACACATACACACACACATACACACACATACATACATACACACACACATACAGACTTTTTCCGATCTCGACGAACTGAGTCGAATGGGATATGACACTCGGCCCTCCGGGCCGGGATTAGGTTGACGTTTTTCAGAGTGATTGCATAACCTTTCTATATGAGAAAGGCAAAAATGTGCCAAAATCCAAAAAAGTGAATCGTGGTCAATTTTTTTTTCGAGTTTGCATCAAATCTCGACGTTTTATGCACCTTGAACACATTTAACATCAAAAATAAAAATACTATTTTTAATTTTTCCTATAGTTTATATGAGAAATTTCTGTGTGGCCGCACTCTGAAACCCGTAATTCCGGAACCAGTATTCCGATCGATCCAAAATTCAATAGCAGCCGATGGGAAGGTTGCACCTTTCATTTGAGACTAAGTTTGGGCAAATCGGTCCAGCCATCTCTGAGAAAAATGAGTGACATTATTTGACACATACGCACATACATACACACACACACACATACACACACACACATACACACACACATACACACACACACATACACACACACATACACACACACATACATACATACACACACACATACAGACTTTTTCCGATCTCGACGAACTGAGTCGAATGGGATATGACACTCGGCCCTCCGGGCCGGGATTAGGTTGACGTTTTTCAGAGTGATTGCATAACCTTTCTATATGAGAAAGGCAAAAATGTGCCAAAATCCAAAAAAGTGAATCGTGGTCAATTTTTTTTTCGAGTTTGCATCAAATCTCGACGTTTCATGCACCTTGAACACATTTAACATCAAAAATAAAAATACTATTTTTAATTTTTCCTATAGTTTATATGAGAAATTTCTGTGTGGCCGCACTCTGAAACCCGTAATTCCGGAACCAGTATTCCGATCGATCCAAAATTCAATAGCAGCCGATGGGAAGGTTGCACCTTTCATTTGAGACTAAGTTTGGGCAAATCGGTCCAGCCATCTCTGAGAAAAATGAGTGACATTATTTGACACATACGCACATACATACACACACACACATACACACACACATACACACACATACACACACACATACACACACATACACACACACATACATACATACACACACACATACAGACTTTTTCCGATCTCGACGAACTGAGTCGAATGGGATATGACACTCGGCCCTCCGGGCCGGGATTAGGTTGACGTTTTTCAGAGTGATTGCATAACCTTTCTATATGAGAAAGGCAAAAATGTGCCAAAATCCAAAAAAGTGAATCGTGGTCAATTTTTTTTTCGAGTTTGCATCAAATCTCGACGTTTCATGCACCTTGAACACATTTAACATCAAAAATAAAAATACTATTTTTAATTTTTCCTATAGTTTATATGAGAAATTTCTGTGTGGCCGCACTCTGAAACCCGTAATTCCGGAACCAGTATTCCGATCGATCCAAAATTCAATAGCAGCCGATGGGAAGGTTGCACCTTTCATTTGAGACTAAGTTTGGGCAAATCGGTCCAGCCATCTCTGAGAAAAATGAGTGACATTATTTGACACATACGCACATACATACACACACACACATACACACACACATACACACACATACACACACACATACACACACACATACACACACACATACATACATACACACACACATACAGACTTTTTCCGATCTCGACGAACTGAGTCGAATGGGATATGACACTCGGCCCTCCGGGCCGGGATTAGGTTGACGTTTTTCAGAGTGATTGCATAACCTTTCTATATGAGAAAGGCAAAAACTGTTTTAAAACGTTCCAGTAAGCAGTATTCTGAATGCATGACAACAGTAAAAAAGCATTTTCATGGCACAGCAGTAATGTTGTCGTAAATTTTGCCAAAAGTGGCATTTTTTGTTTTGATTACAGAGGATCCGACCTTATGGTCATTCGCCTCTTTTCGCGCTAACAATATCGAAGCCAGGTGAGCTGCGTACAAGGAAATCGATACAAGCGACTTATAAATAGCATTTAAAACTACTTAAATGCTTGTCAGGTAGCCGTCAAGACGTTATTGGTTACCTGGGTACTTTGTTTGCATTCAAGCAGGAATGGAATATTTTTCGCATTAAAAAGGTACCTAGGTGTCATTTTATTGCATTTAATTCAAATGTACACATTGAGGCACTTTAAGAATAAAACTCACTAACCATTCACTTGGAGCTATCGATATATAATATAAGTAGACGACCCCTTCCTACACATTTCTTTGAAGTAAGATGCTCAGCTTAAAGTTTAAGTTTCCCGCTGGCCGACAGGGAATTTAATCAGTTGACAAGAGTTGCCCGAGTATCTGGCCCAACACACAAAGGCTAGGCAAAAGCTTCCAGCTAGGAGACAGCAAAGCAAGACGATAAAATGGAAAGGTGTGAATGTTTGTCTTTTCTAAGTGTGCTTGTTGCTCGCTATTGAAATCAATCATGGATTCCGGAACTTCGAAGCGTAATCATCAAAATCCACCAACCAAACTGATGCTTGTAAGCACGTACTGGTCCCGCCCATGATAAAAATTTACAAAACCATTCAATAAAAACGAAGAAACCCACAGTAAGTTATGGCAGGTAACATAGAAAAAAGTTTTAAAATCCTACAGCTCGCCAGCATCTATTTGTACCCATCAAATCACCATTTCATGTGCCGAGAAGGCACGACGTGTATTTTTTCCCATCTTCCTGTTCGTTCGAAAAGAATCATAACCGTCCTTACGCATAGAAAAAATGTGGCCACCTATACATCTTAACTACAATATGCGTTAAGCATTCTCCGAGGTAGTACAGTGGGCAATATGATATAAATGTTATATGTGTATAGCGGTTGCTCAATCGACCAGTCTTATCCTTGTAGTTAGAACTTCGTACAGCGTTTTTTTTGGCGATGTATTCTTTCGTCGTCAGTTTTGAGCTTGTGCATTTCGTATTTGAGCATACGATATGTGCCCGCAGCTTCCGATATGAAAATCTCTGCTATTTTCGGTTTCAATAAGGGGTTGTTCTGATGCTACACTTCAAATCCTACAATGACATTCTTATCCTCTTGGCTCCGAAAAAGAACGATGTTTAAATCAGTATCGAACAGAACGATTTTTTTCTCTTTTTCCTCAATTTCATTTATTGGTGCAATCACCCTAGGGCTGACATGTGCGAGCGACAGGAACCCTCTGCATTCGAGTATGTATTCATCCAGTCGAGAAAACTGAATCCCAGGCACGCAAAGCTGACATGGTACAGGCGGCTTTAGTCGACCCTGATGGATCGAATGCGCCCTAGTTGTTGCTGTTGTATACGAAACGTACTTTTCCCCGGATGTGGTGGCCCGGTACAACACAGCATGTCAAGCCGGATAATGATGACGGCTGAACGTCGAGAACTTTGGTTGAGTGTGTCGGGGGAAGGGGGTAAGGGGGTTCCATTCATTCCAATGTGTTCCTTAGTTTCTGGAACAAAATTAAAGCTCGTGAGCAACATCTCACCAGTCTGTTTGCTTGTTAACTTGCGATGTGTTTTCAGTGTTTTGGTGTAGAATGAATTAATAACCAGCGAAAGGTCTGCTGTAATACAAACAAAGTTAAGTTTGTTTTGGCGAGATCGGGATGAAAAATTATCAAAGAAAATACATCAAAATTCAGTAAAACGAAAATCTGCAATAAAATGACTTTACTTACAATTTTTGATGGATGGATTTCAGTGTGAAATACGTTAAAGATTAAATACGAGTCGACTCATCAAATTACTAATTTCCTAAAAGTGTCAAATCTAACTAGAATTTATTCAGATTTAAAGAAAATGTTGTAGGTCAGTTTTGCTTCTGGCCAATAACTTCTGACCCACTAGAAACGGCTGGTTGGATGGTTATTGGTTACGTTGGCTCGGGGTAGAGTGGCTGGTTGTCAATTTGGAGATTACGAAAAGTGACAGACCTAACTGTTGTAACGGTGAAGTTTGGTAAACAACTTCCGTTGGAGCTGAAGAAGCCAGATTACGTGACTGAGCGGAAGAGCATTTTTGGCAGAGGTATCCACTAATTAATACTGGGTTTACTGATGCATTATGCGGTTCTAGCTGACATTAAGCTCAATCATAGATTTTTGAAAAAGAGGAAACAGTGCTCGTTTCATCGAGACGAATTTGGAAGAATCTAGACCTATCTGCAGTTCAGTCTGCTTTTACCCGTTGTTCAAGTCAGTGCTGTTACACACTTCATTTTTTCTGCCGAATTTCAGCTTTTTATGCATCTTTTGCCAAAATCACAACAGCTGTGATCTCAGTAAACAATTTTTTTGCTGATATCAGAAAGGGAAGTCAGCTGCCGTGTGGACGCAATTTTGATCTCAGAAACATGGTCTAATAAAGACATTGAATATATGTGTTTGAAAGCTTATCAGTGCTTCTTTGCATCAAGATCAAATCGAAGAGGAGGTGGTTCAGCAGTATTTGCATGCTAAGATAAAAATTGTCCACTTGTCCATTACTACTGTGACGAATATAACAGTATCGTTGCAGTTAATATTGGTAAACAGGAAAAGATCACTTTAGTGTCAGTGTTTAGACCATCACAAACGCTATCATCGTCTATTGATACGTTCCTGAATTTGTTAGATGGTTTTCTGGTGAACTAACGTTCTAACACAGTAATAAAGCGAGTAAAGGCGCTATAACCTAGGCACATTAGCCACGACAGGGTTAAATACCTCGGGAGAAGTCCGAGTCGGGAGAAGTCCGACAGAGAAACCCAGACAGTGGCCTCCAAGAGGGAGGGAAGAGAGAAGGCCGACATAGGTACCCAGACAGGGCCCTTCCCCTTCCCCTTCTATGGAGCAGCCAAGTCGCTCGAAGCGGCGGCTGAGTTCACCTCGAAGGGCAAGGGCAAGCGCAAGATGACGTCGAACGCGAAACGCCCTAGGAAGTCACCAGGCAAGGGGTGCAAAAACCAACATCATACGGCGTGTAACCGTCACGGCCAAACGCCGTTTGGTCGAGGTAAAGCGGGGCGAAAATGACCCCGCCGGGCAGAGAGAAGGTACTAGCAACTCGGCGCAACCGGGGCAGGGGGCGTAAACCCCAGGACACTGGTCACCAAGAAGAAGCCGACACCGACACCGGATGCACCGCGGCCCGCGTAGAAGGCCAAGGACAGAGGCGAGGCCTTGTGGTTAAAGACCGACAAGGACAAAGTCGATGAGGGCGGCCGAAAGCCTTTCGGCCCTTGGGCAAGGCGTGCGCAGCGTGAGACGCACCTATACAGGCGAAATGCTTTTGGTGCTGAAGCGAGGCGCACAATCCAGTGCAGTCTATAAGGCCTTGGCCCAAGAGGTCCTGGGTGAAGGCGCCCAAGTGAGGTCGTTAGGGGCGGAAATGACTCTCCAGTGTAAACAACTGGACGAGTTCACGACCGCAGACGATGTCGTCGCAGCCGTCAAGGAACAATGCGACGTAACAATAGAGCGAGCCTCTGTGCGATTGAGAGAGGGATCCTCCGGCACGCAAGTAGCCTACCTCAGGCTACTGAAGGCAGATGCAAAAAAGGTTACCGTGATAGGTAAACTGAAGATCGGCTGGTCAGTATGCCCAGTTAGCATACCCCAGCCGCATTCAGTGGATAGGTGCTATCGGTGCCTTAAGTCCGGCCATAAGTCGCTGCGGCGAGGAGGGGCATAAGGAGCGGGGCTGCACTAATGCGCATAAATGCCTTATCTGTACCGCATAAAGCAAGCCCGTAATCATGCTATGGGTGGACCTTCGTGTCCCTTCGGTGAGGGAAATAAGAAGATGCCGTGAACGTCACACAGCTAAATCTTAACCATTGTGCAGCAGCCCAACAGCTGTTGTGGCAGTCGCTCTCGGAGTCGAGGACATTTCAAAGGATTTTACATTGACCAAAATTAATTTCACTCAAGCCCCCTTTTTCGCGTTAATCGCACAAACCAGATTTCGTTTCAATCCGGTTGAAACTAATATAGGGACTGAGGTTTCGGCGAAAAACTCGTTCTCGTCATCACCATTTATGAATTTTTCCCCCTTTGATCCCAACAGCCCGCGCCGCTACTGCAGGTGTACGTTTTTTTCTCCCCATAATCCATTCCAATCCATCACCGGTGACATTAATCATACCTATGTTTGGTTTGATGGTGTACCCCGGGAAGGGAAACGTATGTGTTCCCGGGTGTCGCCCTCCTATCCGACCCGTACAACATCCCTGCCGGCAACGGTAATTGGGTGTCGGACGGGTCTGAGATGGTGGCAATCTGTACAAGGGGACGGTTCCCGGTTCAAGAGGTAATACACTCCTCCGCCGAGGGTGTTGCGAGTGCCAAGATCAATGGTGTGTTCTATTGCAGCTGCTAAGCTCCACCAAGGTGGCTCATAGAACAGTTCAACCAGATGATCGACAGGCTCTCGTCAGACCTAGTGGACCGGAAACCAGTAGTCATAGCGGGAGACTTTAACGCTTGGGCACTGGAGTGGGGCAGCCGCTGTACAAATAGCAGGGACCAAGCGCTAATGGAGGCGCTTGCGAAACTCGATACTGTGTTAGCTAACAAGGGCTCCGCTAGCACATTCCGTAGAAACGGGGTGGACGCATGGATTGACGTAACATTTGCCAGCCCGAGTCTGGTTCCAGGCATGGAATGGAGGGTAGACGAAGGCTACACCCATAGCGATCATTTAGCAATCCGCTTTAGGATCAACTATGGTGTGCAGCATCCGAGGGCGGGAGATCCCTGTCAGGTATGTGGGTGGAAGTCGAATCACTTCGATAGCGAAGCTTTCACCGCGGCCCTGGGACTGGAGGCCAACACCGACAGTCTAAGCGGGGATGCGCTGGTAGCTGTTCTATCACGCGCGTGCGACGCCACTATGCCGAGAAAAACCCTGCCAAGAAGCGGAAGATGACCGGTATACTGGTGGAGTGGCGAGATTGCAGCTCTACGATCAGCCTGCCTCAGAGCTAGACGTAGGATGCAAAGAGCTCGTACCGAGGATGCAAGAGAGAACCGCTGTGAAGTGATTCGAGCTGCGAAATTGGCCCTTAACAAGGCCATTAATACCAGCAAGAGAGCGTGTTTCGACAACCTGTGTGAGAGTGCCAACGCGAATCCGTGGGGTGACGCCTACAGGATTGTGATGGCCAAGACCAAAGGGGGCTCCTCACCCCCAGAACGGTCTCCGGACCGGTTGGCAACGATTATCGAAGCACTCTTCCCGTTTCGAGCGACAAGCGACGAATGAAGAACTACTCGCAGTGGCTAATTCCCTAGCAATGAACAAAGCTCCAGGGCTGGATGGAGTTCCAAACAGCGCTCTCAAGGCAGCGATCATAGCGAACCCGAACATGTTCAGGCTAGCTATGCAGAGATGCCTTGACAAGTGCCGCTTCCTCGATAGATAGAAAAGCAGAAATTGGTGTTGTTGCCGAAGCCCGGGAAGCCGCCAGGCGAGCCATCGGCATACAGACCAATCTGTTTGATCGACACGACTGGCAAATTGCTTGAGAGGATCATCCTCAACAGGCTAACCCCGTACTCAGAAAGCACGGACGGCCTGTCAAGTAACCAGTTTGATTTTCGAAAGAGTAAGTCCACAGTGGACGCTATCAACTCAGGGATAAAGACTGCCGAGATAGCGGGAAAAGGCGAGGCATTCAAAACTGTGCGTTAGTGACACTTGACGTAAAGAACGCATTCAACAGCGCAAGTTGGGATGCCATCGCGCTCTCGTTACACCGGCTTAGCCTATCGGTGGGTCTGTACCGGATCCTGGAAAGTTACTTCCAGAACCGCGTACTGCTATACGAGACCGATGCTGGTCAGAAATTACCGTCGGAGTCCCGCAGGGCTCGATCCTAGGCCCGGTGCTATGGAACCTCATGTATGACGGGGTTCTCAGACTAAAGTTCCCTCCTGGGGTCAAGATCGTCGGCTTTGCCGACGAAGTAACGTTGGAGGTCTACAGGGAGTCAATCCCCGAGGTAGAACTAACCGCAGAACACGCGATCAACACGGTGGCGGAATGGATGAGCGCGAGAGGCCTGGAGGTCGCTCAGCATAAGACGACGGTGGTTATCGTCAACAACCGCAAGTCGTCACAACATGCAGTTATCCATGTGGTAGAAGTCGCGATCACTACACATAGGAGTCTGAAGTCTCTCGGAGTCATCATAGACGACAAGCTGACCCTTGGCAGTCACGTCGACTATACGTGGAAGAGAGCTTCGACTGCTGTTGCGTCATAGCCGCGTAGCCGTATCTATCCTCAGGTACGGCGATCCGTCGTGGTCAAGAGCACTGAGGGTAACCAGTTACCTACAGAAACTGCAGAGCACCTACCGCGTGATGTGCCTCAGAGTGATATCTGCTTACCGCACGGTATCACACGATGCATCCTGCGTGATAGCGAGCATGATGCCAGTCGGGCTGGTCATCCGGGAAGATGAGGAGTGCTTTGAGCTACGTGGCAATAGAGGAGCCCGCGAGCGCACCAGGGTGGCTTGGGTCGCCAGATGGCAGCGTGAGTGGGATAACTCCTCGAAAGGTAGGTGGACCCACCGGCTGATACCTAACATATTGAGCTGGGTGGGTTGACCCCATGGGGAAGTTCACTTCCATCTGACACAATTCCTGTCAGGCCATGGGGCACGCGGAGGTCACCGTCTGCCCTGACTGCCCAGGTGTAGACGAAACTGCCAAGCACATACTGTTCGTATGTCCTCGTTTCGACGTCGTGCTTGACGTCTGTGGCTGGGACACAACCCCTGATACCCTTATTCAGCGGATGTGTCAAGCGGTGGATAAGTGGAACGCAGTCTCGACTGCAACCACCCAGATTACCTGCAGGCTATATGGAATCTGGCGCACCGAGCAACAGACGACGGGCACGACTAACTAGTGTTTGGTTAGTTTAGTGGTTTTCAACCTTTTCGTTTCATGGATCGCTTTCCGAATATTGATCCCCATGATGTACCCCTTTCTGAAAATTGTTTACCGTCATTACCCTGTAGGGTTGCTACCTCTCCGGGTTTGACCCGCAGGCTCCAGTTTTCGGAGATGATCTCATTGCCTCCGGGTTTTGCATCTATTTCTCCGAGTATAGTGATAAGATGAATAATTTTAACTCAATACGCTCAAATGAGTTCCTTCGGTGTTAATGTTGACTGCTCCAGAAGCGGATCTTAACTGTTGGCTAGGTAGAAAAGATTTGCTACTTTGTTGGAACCTTCCTAGCGACTGTAATGACGAATAACCGAAAGTTTTGCGCCCAGCAAAAATTTCGGAAGACACTGCAGTGTGCTTCACCGATGCTACCGCTTTCCTGCCTGCTTCACGGTACTTAGCTGTGGCAGAGAGCAATGGTTGTTCGGCTGCTCCTCCACAGCGTGAGTGGCCGGTGCTTTTAGATTTTTGTCGTTAGCCAGGGAAATGAAATTTCACACCTATTTATGGTGGACAATACGGTTTACAAACGCGATAAATTTACAGCTAATAAGGAAAGCTCAAAGTAGTGGTGTACATCATGCTTTGCCAAAACAAAACAACAAACGGTCAATGTGAGTCAATTTTGATTTTAACAAGTTAAAATTTGTCCCGCATAATTCACCCCAACAATCGTCCAATTTACCCCTGGGGGTGAATTCACCCCCGGTTGAAAACCACTGGGTTAGTTGGAGCGGAAAGGGCCGAGCGCAAAAAAAGTGAGTGAATGGTCTGTTCATGCTGCGGCAGGTTTGGCGCAGCGACTGGCAACCGTGTAAGGGGTAAACCTAGCCACCCCGAAGCAAGGCAGAAGAGCGAGTGTATAGGCGTATATGGTCAAGGCTCCAAAAATGGCAACCACAGGCGAAATTTTTTTTATCGAATTTTGCGTCAAACTGTTTGTTTTTCGTATGTATATAACCTCTAATATTAAAAATAGGAATGGTGAGCCCAGAAAAAATTCTGTTATTTATAAAAGTTTGTTGATGCTACTTGCATGACATGAAAATGACTAAAAGACCGTAAGGAGTTAAAAATGTGCACAAAATGCATATTTTCAACTTTTTTCCTAGAACCACATTTTTCCATCGTAGTCTAATTTAAATTTGATGATATTGCTTGAAAAATGGAGATGAATATAGATAAATGCTTATTTTCAATTGTGAAGTAATGGAAACCATATAACTTGTAACGTGACAGATCAAAAATTCGAAAAAGTTTTGTGGACCACACTAAAAGCATGCATACAATGTCTAACCTATATTTTTTCTTACTACTTTGAGTCTACTTTTTGAAATTGTATTGTGAAAACCTTGAAGTTTTCTTCATTTTTGAGAAAACACAGTTGATCTTATATAACGTGACAGATGTTTTCTGCTGTGAAGCAATTCCATCAAGTTTGATTCAATTACGTCAAAAATGGTGACCATCTTCGATTCTAATGAAACCTTTTACATTTCATCTTTATGGGAGACTAAATATTTTGCATTATTAAACAAACAATTTTTATTCAAGAGTAATATTCAAAAAGGGCGTACCAGACTTTGAATGCACTACTTTCAAAATATATTGTTCGAAAATCGCCATTGGTGCAGCAAAACTATATGATAGCGAGTTCTAGGGAATCAATTCTTCTGTGTGAATATTTTTTGGTCAAATTTTTCAGTAAGAAAACAAAAAAATGTTAAATATACAATTCCAAAAAACAATGATATTTGATAGCGAAAACCTAAAATTAAAGAAACTGTAATTACATTATTAGGAAGCTATTAGTAAGGAAGCATTTTTAACTTCATATATGCTTCTAAATTTCTTAGTATTTGCCAGTCATAATTTAAATTTTCTTATACAATACTAATACTAAATATAATTTCGAAGCAAATTGCTCTTAAGAAAAAATTTCCGAAACATTTTGATTTTTTATTCAACAAAAATATCTAGTAGTGAAAATACGCCCTTTTAATAAATGACCCACAGGTACCAAACGCAAAAACATAACACGTTTAAAATTTAATTGCTAATAAAAAATGTTTAAAATATAATTGCATTGTAGAGAAAATAACAATAAAAGGATTTAACATATTTCAAAAATTCTTTAATTTTTAAGTTTTAATTTTTTAATTTTATTTTAATTTTTTTTCTTTAAATTATTTAATTATGGAATGTATTTCAAAATGGGTTTTCAATTCAAAATTCACATGAAAAATTGTGCTTCAAAATGCAGGTGTTTTTAAGTTATTTTAGATTTTTTCGACATAAATTACGACCTTTTCATAAGTTGTTCACGTTTGTTCATCAAAACCAATATGTTTTTCAAAATAAACATGAAATTTCCCGTTAATATTCAGTTGCCAGACCAAGGATGATTTGTGCACGACTGTCTCGATATGCTTGCTTCAATAAAAATATAGAACTGTAACGTGACAGATTCTGGTTGTAACATGACAGATCATTGAGAATACTCCATAAAATCGAAAACAAAGTTTTTCTTCAGGAAAACTATATTTCAAACTCTTCCTTGTTTTCCAAGCTTCAACTTAAAACTGTGTTTATGCAAATTTGGGGGCCAACGGAACAGACTTTTTCAATTTAGTCTGGCAACCTCCAAACTAACTGCGAAAATTTTGTAACGTGACAGACGTATTAAAATGACAATAACACGAAAACCGTTCATGTTAGAAAAAAACTTTCTGTAGAAAAAATGTGCGGTTTAGTGACCTTAATAATGTGCAGTTGGGATAGAATCTGATTTTATCGTTTTTACTGACTTATCATATGAAATATGCGTAAAAATGTAACGTGACAGACAGAAGCCTTGACCATATGTGGACTGCCTCATGCCAAGATGGGAGGGTCGTAGCGTAGTATGTTGGGACTTAGCTATTGATACCTCGTGGCGTGGCAGAGGAGCGAAAGGGTGAGCATCCAAGTCAGTCTCACACGGTATGTTAAGGGTGAGCACAAAAGTAAGCCTCACAAGGTATGGAAACGGTGAGCACCCAAGTAAGCCTCACATGGTATACCAGAAGTGGGGCCTAAGAAAAATGTCCCACAAGGGATGCCAGGGGGAGCGACAGAGGTGTAATAGAGTGGTACGATTGAGAGTGAACCAGGTGATAGGGTGAGCATCCAAGTCAGCCTCACATGGTATGTTAGAGGCGAGCACAAAAGTAAACCTAGCAAGGAATGAAAAAGGCGAACACAAAAGTAAGCCTTATGTGGAGTGTTAGAGAGTGAATCAAGGTGTGATAGAGAGAGCACCCAAGTAAGCCTCATACAGGACGTATGAACGCGTGAGCGAGAGTGAATGAGTACATCAAGTACAGCCATCCCCCCAGGAGTAATATCGAGAGGTAGTCCCTGGGGGGAACAATGGCGGCACCCAATGGAGTTCAGTAGGGGAGACTGAGGAGACTTGATCCCCTTTTTTATTTTTCAATCCTACTCCGTGGAATGATACAAAAACTATGTATTTTTTGTAGTTTTATATTGTTTCTAGGGTTGACTGATAATAATAAAAAAATTACATGGAAATATTATACTGGACATGAGCTATGAGCATTTTTGGAAAACAACAAAAAACTGGAAAATTCTTTGATTAGTGGAAACTCGATCCCTAATTTGGGGACACTTGATTATTTTTGAAAACGTGTTTAAAAGAGCATGTAGGGTAATAAGCCTATTTTTACCCTTTTTCTATTATCACCCTACCCATCTGAAGCCTTTGGTTAGAGCAGCGTCTGCCATCTTTGCTCAACGCATTGGCTCAAATGGTGTTGCGGTAATTGAGGTACTCGATTTGAGTTTTTGCTGCGCTCAAACAGAAGATTTTGACCATTCTCAAAACAATTTTGTTATTATTTTGGCTCTTAATAAAAGGCGAATGACCTTAAGGCTAAAACCTGTATAATCGAAATAAAAAATGGCTCCTAATAACAAAGCAAAGAAGCTGAAATAATAGAATCAATAATGAAATAATGTGGTACCCTCCCTAATAGGACAAAAATAGGTACCTAACCCCATTTAATGTTATAAATGTATTGTGTTATTGATTAAATTGTTGTGATTACATATTACTATTTTTGTTACTACATGTTACGCATCTCTCACCTGATTTTTTTACGATTTCCCCAAATCTCTGTGCAATTATTTGAAAGCTGTCGTTATTATGGTTGAGGAACGTCAAATGTGGGATGCATGGTTGCTACGTATACTGTTGTAAACAATTACAGTTAAGTTTCTGTACGATTAAACGTTCATTTTTGACAGTATTTTTTGTTATTTTATGGCAACAATGACTTCAATTGTTCTGGTGTGAATTTGGTTGTTTTCAGTGGTGTGTATGAAGCATGGCGAAGGGGATCAAATCTCCACAAATTTGAAGGGATCAAGTGAACCCATAGCATCTATTTCAGCAAACTTTAGTACAAGTATAGTTGAACAAAAAAATCAGCTCGATCATAACGTATTCATATAATTGACATTCTCCTGTAATTCTGTATGCAAAAATATAGTATGTAGCGGGTGACTTTATCAATTGCATAAAAGTTTGAAAATTTATAAAATAAATCTTCTTCAGTTCTTCCGAGATTTTTTTCTTTGAATCGGTAAAAATTCGGTAACACATGTCCAATTTATTTTCTTGTGTTAAAGAAACTTATGTTTAGATAAAACTGCGCAACTTTCTAGTATATTCGATTAATGTATTCTGATCTGCCTTCGAGTTACAATGATGGGATCAAGTCTCCCCGGGGATCAAGTCTCCTCAGTCTCCCCTACCGTCTTTACGCATGGGTACACTGGGCCAGGGCCAGGGGCCCCGGGCTTTTAGGGGCCCCCAACTTAGGGTGAATTAGAATCAGTCTGAAGGCTTTGTTCAAAAAAAAAAATAGTAGCATTCAATTGTTTGCAACTCTATAGCGTGTGGGTAATAATGGATCATTTTAAGAGCATCAGACAATCAAACGAAGTTATGGTAGTGGCAGGAAACGAGGTACTGCATGACTAGGATGGTATTGGACAAATTCAAGCGTCAGCCCAACATTTCGATTCAAGTTTCAATTCATTTTGAGCAAAAACAATGAAATGTTTTCTACAACATATAGAAAGTTCGAAAGACACCAACCAGGAGCGGCAACCAACAAGATGGCAAAATTTTTACAAGAAAGCAGTACAGAAAGTGGAATAGAAAGATGTCGAAATTCGGTACACAATCCTTGTTTGGCAAGCGATCGGCGCATGTGGCAAATTTTCATTTCTTCATTACATCAGGGATTGTACACTTAATTTTTTCTGCCGCATCTCAGCTTTTTTCGCACCTTTTGCCGAAATCTCAAAAGCTGAGCACTCAGTAAACAGTTTTTTGAGATCTCAGTAAACATGGCGTTTGATAGCTGACACTCGCAAAATATTTCACCGAAAATTAGCAAAAAATCTCACTTTGCTTAGATTTCGGTTTCTAAATTTGCTGACTACACAGCTATTGGAAAATTGCCGATGCGAATTCAGTGTGTGTGAATGGACAAATCTAGATGAAAACCTCTAAAAAGGAATCCTGGACTTCTTTAGGTCTCAATATACTTTCGCGGCCAGTTTAGGCATTCTCCACTATGCCGTCGTAATCTGGTACAGTACCAATTATGTTATTTTTGTATGACAATCCGCCCTATCAAAAATATTTTAGGCCGTCAGAATCAGGAATCAGAATATACTGGCTCAAATGGAACGTATTCCGTAGGTAGTCAAGGATATGTGCAGCATGCATTCGATGTGTTTCCTATTTCGATTGGTATTGAAATGATGTTTTTAAATTCAATTTTTTATTCATTTATGCTTGAGTTTACATTTTATATAATATTGCAGTCTATGTGATATAGCATATGATTATCGTCTTTGATGAGCTTCGTTGGTAGATGGTTGCATCTCTGATTATGAATGATCTCCTAAAAGTTGTGGTAATGAATTATTGAAATGAATTGTGTTGCTCATATCAATTGGTTCGAGTAATTTCGATGTTTTGCTATGTTTATTTGTTTAAGTAACAATGAAGGTATTGAATATTTGTACTTTCGAAAGGTGAAAGGACTAATTATTGTTATTATTTTTTTACTTTGGTCTCTTTCTGCACTGAGTGCTTATCACCGACACCAGAGACTTGCCACTTAACTACTAGCGCCGTCTTTGAGATACTAATTCGTTAAATTAGAAAATACTAATATTGCTTATAATGTACTATCTTCGCCTCTCAGAACCGTTTACTACAAAAGAAAGCACAAATTTTCTGTCAGAATATGTAACAAAAATCTACTTCACCATCAATTTTTGCAAGAAGAGACACTATTTCAAAGAATCGTTCTATTTCTGCGGTGAAAAGTGCGAGTATCTAAAATGGATGAACCTCTAAGCGCACAATTTGATTTGACATAAAATCGATTGGTTTCAATGGCTGCAATATTCAATATTGTCATCTGTAAATGTAGTTGAATCATGATTGAAAAAATGTCGCTTTTTTATAAAGCTGGCAATTGACTTTATCCAGCTGCATCATATCAGGAACAGTAAGAAATTGAGAACAACATTATACGAATCAATGTAACTTTTTTTTTTTTTTTTATTTCGATTATAGAGGTTTTAACCTTAAGGTCATTCGCCTCTTCGGGTTAGAAAAATCTCTTATGAAAAACTTCTAACCCTATGTGTGGGGTCGGGACTCGAACCCAGGTGCGCTGCGTACAAGGCAATCAATTTACCAACTACGCTACGCCCACCCCCACATCAATGTAACTTTTGTAAATCACGTAGTCGTCATCTATTAACAAATAGGATTTTATTGGCTAAATATTGCTAAACATTTTTCCTAGATTGTCATAGTGTAAGGACAATTATTGAATGAATCGTCGACATTGTAGTGTTGATGTTTAACCCGCCTTACTCCATCATCCCTCATTATTGACGGAGGCACTCTTCAGTTTCAAACATCGTCTTAGACTTAGGTCAATGAAAGTCAGATTATATCATATGGGGAACAAATAACGCAACTCTATACGCAGCTCACCTGAGTTCGAACTCCCACAACCGCATATAGTGTGTTAGGACATTTGCCAATTTCGGTCAGATTGGTCAGAAATGCTAATATCTTTTTAAGATCTATCAAAATTATCCTCCGTTTTTCGACCGTACCTGGAAAATTACAATGATGGAAACATTAAATTTGTTCTCCATATATTTTGATTTCTATAGTATTTTTAATACTTTCACATAGTTAAATATATCTCAAAGTGGTGTTGATGGTTCCCTGATGCTGGGGATCATTTTTAGATCATACTACTCTACAGCAATTTATACCTGTTGAATTATAGGGGCCCCTCAGTTCAGTTGTGCCCAGGGGCCCCGAGTGGTCTTAAGACGGCTCTGATGGAGTTTAGTCGGTATTAATGGCTGCATCACCATTAGAGCCCGACACACCCCCAGTGCACCCCGTGTGGTAGCTTGGCATCTACTAATAGCACGTGTACTGGGCTAGTACACAAATGTATTCTCCATTGTAAAAAAAAGTTATAGATATCTTTTTTCCTTTTTTTATTTCGACTATGTTAGTCACATTTTATTTTTTACATTTTAACGACATTCAATTAGCTAGAGATTACTGGGTAGGGAAAGTTATGAAAATTAGAGCCATAGTACTCAAGGGAGAGCAAGGATGTGAAGTAAACTCATCTCAGTTGTGCCTAGGGGCCCCGTGTAGTCTTAAGATGGCCCCGGTTCTGCTAAACCTTTACTCTTACGAAGCGAGCCTGTGCCGGTTCTGCTAAGATCCTAAAACCTTGGCAAATCATTTCCAGAGTTGAGACCAAACAAAATGGAAAAAGTTCCTGAAACCCACACATATGGAGCCGGCGCGGCGAATCAGTTCGCCAGAGGTGGTTTGGTGAGGTCACCACCATCAGAAACTGAAGTTATTCAGTAAAAACGGGAGAAGGAGAATTAAAAAAATAGCCGCAGCAGCAGCAACAACAGCAGCAGGAAACAGAGCTAAGTGAAAGTAGTGACAGCGAAGTGCTTGGTGGAGAAGCTCCACAAGTTTCTGAACGTGAGAAACATTGTCCATAGAGACATTAGGTTCCGAAAGGCGCTAGTGTCTGCCGTGAAGGAGTATGAAACGGCTACGCTGAGGGTTGATGTAGCTGAGCGAGCATAGGCATCGGCTAGGGCTACCTAGCCCACTTGCAGTAGAGAAAGGAAAAGCTGGCTGGAGTAAAGGACACGCCAGTTTCAGTGACTCCAAAGAGGGCAAGAGCCTTACCAGGAGCCGGCAGACAAGGCGGGCCCATGAGGCAGATGCGCGAGGACGCTCTTACTGACGAAGGGAAGGACACCACTCAACCGGGAGAAAGCTGGACTACCGTTGTAGGTCGGAAGGAGAAACACGGGAAGCAGCAAAAGCGGAAGGAAGAGAGAAATAGAGAGCAGAGAAGGAAAGTGTGCGACAACGTATGCAGCACTTTTCAAGCAAGTCAGAGAGAATCTGGAGCGTGGTAAAAACCAGGCGTACCCAAAAGGGTGAGATGTTCTTCGAGTTGAAGAAGAATCCCACGAGCTACTACTTTAGAGTAGACTATGACCAAATTGATGGGTGAAAGGCAGAAGTTAAAGTCTTAAATCCAGAGATGGTGATTGTGTGCAAGGACCTTGATGATATCACGACGTGACGGAAGACGAGCTGAGAGGGGCACTGAAGGCACAGTGTAACGTCATTTTCGTGCTCAAAATTAATAGCGCCTAAATCGTTATCTTTAGAAGTATGGCTTGTTTGGAGAAGTTTGTTGCCCTTATGATTGCGCATCCACAGGAGTATATCATTTATTGATTAATTCACCTATAAGTGATATACGAAATTTATTTTTTGAACTAATTAAGATAGAGGCTTTGTGTCTTCGGTAAAGTTGTAGCAAATGTTACTACAAAAAATGCTTAATACACCATATATCTAGATTTAATAGTTTGCAAGTTATGGAATATATTATATGGAAGACCCCTTAAAATTAGTTTTTTCCATGATAACTTTTTTGGACCTTCTCCTACCTTCTTGGAAACTTCCATGTTTGCGGTATCAAAGCACATATTTTCGCCGAATATAGTTACTTCCTGTCTGTTGCATTTAAAAAGATATTCCAAATTTTGTGATATTTTTGGAGTAACTTCCACCTTAAATAGCTTGTTAAGGAGCAATGAAGATGCTGAAGCAACATTGGTATGAAAGATTATTGGCGTCCGTCCGTCACTGAATTTGATAGGATAGGTGTAAATTTTCCATGTAGTTTTCATGACAAATTTGATTTTTACATTTCTTATAAAATAAATTCGCTCAAACTTTCAACATTTTTTCCGAGGCCCGGAGAGTCGAGTCTTATATACCAATCGACTCAGCTCGACGATTTGGGACAATCTCTGTGTGTGTATGTAACGGACAAACTCTCATTCGTGTTTCTCAGCAATGGCTAAACCGATCTTATCCAAACCAATTTTAAATGAGAGACCTATCAAACAGTAAGAACGCTATTAATTTTTTTTCGATTCTGATGTTTAGTTTCCAAGATATGAATGTTTGAATGTGTAAAAATGGCGTTTTTTGCTATTTTTTTTTAAATTATCTGCCGAAATTGACAACATAGATTAACACTTTATATATTTTTTGGCAGCTTATATGAATACCTTTCGAACAAGCTATAGGTTGTTGAAATCGGACTATTACCAAAAGAGATATTTATCATTAAATATGGACGAAATATTTTTATCATTTCCCACAGCCACAAATAAGACCAAAAACAGGCAATCTATTTTTAACTCCAAAACGGCTAATTTTAGGTCAATAGTATTTTCAGAGAATTTGATGGATGTAATATGGCCTTTTATTTGGTATTATTTTTTTGCTGATTAATCCACCTAGGAGTGGGATATTTTTATAAATTTTCTTGGAAGTGATTGTATTGAAATGATGTCTTCGGCAAATTTGTAGGTCTTACTTTTGCAAATAACTTTACTGAAGACATCAAATATCTATTTTGAATACTTTAAAAGTTATAGCTTGTTATTTGTGGATTACCCTTTGTCGCCTATTTATTGTTCAATATAGTAGCAAATACAAATATTGTATTTGATAGTAGTAAAGCATTTAAATTAGCCAAATATTATTTCGATAAAACGAATTTCGTATGTCCTTTTTCTATCTACAATCGCCAGAAATAACCGCCGAATAATTCCAAGTTGTCTACATGGAACTTTATCTCTGATCGATGCAAAAATTTTCATTTGCGCGAATCTGATGACTGCAAAGTTTCTAAGTCACAAACATCGGATCGATCTGAAACATATCTTAGATAATGAGAAACTATAAAAATAATTCCAAGCAACGGCATAGCCAAGGGAAGGCTTCGGGATACAACCCCACCAAAAAAAAAAAAATTGGATTGATGGATCTTGCCCTATAACTGACCTATTGGTCTTGATCTAACAGTTGTCTAATCACATAAATATCAAATACCTGACTGAAAGCATTCCAATAGACACTCATTCCAGAGCTCTGAAATCAATCATAATCCTCAGATTTCCTATCATATTGAGCTTACTTTTGAATGGATGTTCTGTAATATGGATTAGGGTCTTTTTAATAGGAAGCGAAGTTGGAAACACAGAAACATGAAACATAGAACTGCTCACTGAAAAATTACACAGCATTCAACATTTGCTGAACATGTCTTTATTGTAGGAATGCGTAGAGTTGACGAAAACGTAATATGATTAATAACGAGGATAACACTTTCCGAAAGTAGAGTAAAACTTATGAAAAATGGCGTTTCCGTTCGACTCTAGAAGGTCCTGATCAATTTTGATGAGCTTTTGTTTTTTGTTGTGTTACCAATTATATGAATAGGTAAAATAAATGTTCGCAAACAGTAATTTAAGGTCAAGATTACATCATTTTGCAACCGACAACCGGTTTAGTATCTTCGATGAATTTCACAAACGTTAAACAGCTCATCATCTAATAAAATTACTTTGATGTTATATCCTCTAAGAAGTATTTATGGAGAATTTACTCTCAATGTCTTCAGCAAAATTTTGGGGAGTGCTATTACAAACCACTTTGTTGAAGACATGAAGGCTCTGTGTGTTCAGAATATCAACATATTTTAGGCTATTTAAAATAAATTATTATGATTTTACTGTTTATGATCTTCTACTATTAATAAACAATAAATTTTTCATTTTATCCAAAGCTTGAGTTTGTGAAGCTCGCAATAAAAAGTTGTTTAAGATGAAAAAAAATAGATTAAGGAACATTTCGTAAATATCATTTTAAAACTCGATATACTCCCTACACGTAGTATTCATTCCTGCAAAAAAGTTGTTTTAAATAATAGTCTCAACAAATTCGCTAAAGAAACGAACTCTGTTACTATTTTTTGAAAAGTTAATTCTCCATAATTTTAAAACTTCAAATATTACGGTTTCGGAATTATGTCATTTGGAGATTAAGTTCAATTTTCTCCAAACTCCCACCAAACCGAATTTCTAGCTACGCCGCTGACCCTAAGTAAGTGGAAACAAAGTCGTTCTACACTCGTCCACAAGAAACTTCTTCGAATACTGCCTATTTATTACAATTCAGTGAAGACCCCATTTGATTAGCCCCCGATTTTGTCAGTCTCATATGAAAATATGTTTGATGGTCTCCAGCAGACGAACAAGGCTGAATTTGAGTAAACCCTTTCTTGAGCATATATTTGTTACCTTAAAGATGCAAATATTTAAAAATAAAAAAAAAATATTATTTTATCAACTTCTTCCAACAATTTGGTAATCCTAATCCTATTCGCGCGATAGTTTATGTTAAAAGGGCTTCCTAAATTAATTGGTATACTTAAGGACTTATATGTTGCAGATTGAGAAAATACAGAAATTTTCAGATTTTTTTCCTATACAATATTACAAAAGCTTATTAAACAACTGTCCCTAATAAGGTTGTAAAAATTAAAAAGTATTTGAAAATTATTAATAGCTTTAGTTAACGGGGTAGTGACCGTCGCTCCACAACGCAGTTTTTTCATGACTTTCGGTTAGCACGATTTCTCGAATTGGTGAATTGAAAATTATGGAATAGAAGTTAGTTTTTTAGAATTTTTCGCAGATTTAACCCGCCGAAAATCGTGCCAATGGCTCGGAATGAGCCCCACTGGTGCCCTAAGACGATTTAGTTAGATTTTCAGAGCAGCGTGCACCCAGTACACTAACACAAGTGACGGAAGGTTATCGAAAAGTTTCGTGGAAGCGAAGATTCCAGTGATGATGATTTTTCTTTAACGGGTTTCGAGATTTTTTTTATTTGTTCTTTGGCATTAGGATGAGCGATAGACATTGATATGTTGAATGGTCGCGAGGCTTAATCCGCTATTTACATTTTGCAAATTCCATTGATTTTGTGTGAATTGTGTGTACGTTTGTTTAAACTAAATGGTGGTGTTGCTCGATATAGTGGAGTTTTAGTGGTTCTTGGGGTAGATAGTGTTTTGAGTGCAAGGTTCAGCGTCAGTGTGAGATTTTCAGACAGCCTTCTTTTTGCCCCCCAAGAAAGTGATGATATTCAAGTTGTATAGTGAAGATTCGTGTAGTGGCAATGGTAATACCACACGAACAGGGTGCAAAGCAAAAATTTCTTTGCACTAATACCACTTTCGACAACGGGGTGATAACTACAAGGCCACTGTCCACTATCACCAATTTGAGAATGCCTGGAGGATCAAACAGGCCGCTTTTTGGATTTAGGGAAATGCGGTGGTGTGAAGGAGCGGGATCTCGGTGTGTGTATTCTAAACGTCAGATATATCAATTTAATTTTTGAGAGCTTGATTAATTGATTCGATAGATCGGCCAACATAATCGATTAAAATCAATAATCGACGGGGTGGACCTAGCGTAGTTGGTAAATCGATTGTCTTGTACGCAGCGCCAGATGGCTTCGAGTCCCGACCCCGCACATAGGGTTAGAAATTTCTCATAAGAGATTTTTCTAACCCGAAGGGGCGAATGACCTTAAGGTTAAAACCTCTATAATCGAAATAAAAAAAATCGATTATTTTCAGATGTAGCCTTAGCACATACCATTCATGAATTATGTTGTTGATTAATTGACATCAGTTAATCGATTTACTCGATTATTCTGAAAGCTTCTAATCGATCATTAATTTTTCAATTATTTAAGAAATTAATCGATTATTTGCGTTAATCGAGCAAAAAATACATCACTATTTGTGTCAGTAGCTATCAAACTTGGTTAACAAATGGACAATCATTGTTATTTTAGAAAACTATCACTAAAATACCACATATTTTAATCGACACATAGCTGTCAAAGTATGGAAACAATAACGTTGTCCATTTTTCGGTAGTAACGCTAAACGTAACGTTCGGACAACTTTCCAAGGTTTTCCTCCAACTTTTGTAGGAGAGTGACAACTATCCGACGGGACTACATCAAAGCTGAGTATGTTTTCTCTTGCTAGTGCGGTAGTCTAAATGTTCTATACTGATGTCCATTTAGTTTTCATAAGCATGATTAAGGAGTGCGCTCATGCCTCAAACAAAACAATTATCAAACTGATAACATGGGCCCTGGAAGAGCACAGAACAAGCGCAAGATCGAGAAACCATCAAACACCATTACCGTTGACGGCATCATCGGACAGATTGAGTCGTTACCGCCATCAGGCTGGAAAGGCCCGCAGTGTATTATTTCTGACATGATTGGAAAACCTCGTACCCGCCAACGCCATCAGCCAACCAACCAATCAACCAACCAGGCGGTCGGTCGTGGCCCGACAGCTGTTCAATCAAAAACCATTGCCTTACCTTTTTAGATGAACTACCCTGTGAATGTTTATGATAATGGTGTAGGTGGTGGCAGAGAGGTGCCCCGGGAGGAGGTTCGACAATCGATTGATTTTGACGCGCAGAGTGCACAGTGCTGATTTATTCATGTTCGTTTCGAGTTGCCAGTTTCAGCCCCCCCGAAAGGTGTCATGGGCAATCGTTCGCTGCCAGAGGGTGGAGAAAATTGATTTCCGTGCTCCGTTCGTGTCGGAAGCCATTAGGATGGTGTCATTGTTTCTAATGGTTTCGGATTTTAATGAGGTTGGTTGCATGTTTCAAAGTTGTACTTACACGGAAAAATGATATATAAAGCACAGCCAGCCGACCGGATGCTCGAGGAACACGTAGAACCGCTCCTGCACCGTTTTGCCTCTGCGGTGGTGGAAAACATATTTGGCTTTGAATGCTTGATCGATCGGCAGTGCGATGGGATAGTAAGGATCCGGAACACCGATTTTCTGCGAGATGGGCGCCGCATCACCGCCATCATCACACGGATCGTCTCCGGGTAGAACATCGCACGGATCATCACCGGTCGTCACTCCATCCAGGATGTCCGCGTTAGAACGGGAACGACTTCGGTTCCTGCGGCGGGCGGGCGTTGGAACACGTCGATGGTGCGGTTCGAAACGTCCCGTTTTACCCGTTCGAAACCGTCGCAGGAACTTCAATGCCCGTGGTGAGGAAGACGGTTCTGCTGTCACTTTGACAGCGTTCAGCTCGGTTGTTTCGATTGCCGACTCGATGTCGTCGATCATTTCATCTTCGGACCCGTGCAGTGCCTGATATCCGGCACAAGGACTCGATGTTTGGGTGGTGGCCGTTCCCGTGTTGGCTCCGGTTCCCAGCCCATTACTACCGGCACTCGGACTGGCCGATATGATTTGACCGCATATGCTGCTACTACTGAGCAGGTTCGTCGTCTCCTTGATCGGAGACTTGAGCACACTGAGCACCAGGTCATCACACGCAACGCCAGCAAACTGGTGGCTGCCGCTGCCGCGATCATCGCCAAACGATCGCGAATTGGACGCTTGCATATGAAGGTTACTGATTTGATGGATGTTACCATACGAAAAATGACGCGGTTTGTTAAAATATTGCTGTTGTTTTTGTTGCTGCTCTTGATGATGCTGTTGACACTGACGCTGCTGTTTCTCCTCTTGCTGCAGTCTGAGATTACGTGACTGCCAAAAGAGATTTTCCTGCTCGCCTCTGTTCATTGTTATCGTGGTCGTACTGAGTACAACCGACAACATTTGGCGCTGGATGCAGCAGCTTCTACTCGCCGGCAACTTTGGTCGGCGTTCACTTTTATCCTTGCTCAAATCAATCTCGGTACAGTTTGTAACTACCAGCACTACTGCAGTTTCGAACGTTGTCGTCGTAACACTTTTTCTTCACCCGGTACACTTTCACCGGGCTGCTGCACCACGGACACATTCCGGATCTAGCATCAGCACTGCTGGAATTCTGCCAATTTCGTTCAGCCCTCAGCGGCACTGTCCACATTGTGTTCACCGGCTTTTCACGACGCCGCTCCACAGTAGCACAGTTGGTGCAGCTTTCTGTTTTACTTTCATTAAATTGAAGCACCCTTGTCCTGACTTCACTTCCGGTTCGTTTGATTCGAGGGAGGCGTCTTCACACACATACACATACACTCCCGATCGCAGATTCGCAGGCGAGAGAGAGACCTGTTTTCAGGGGGATAATTAAAAAAATGGTTAACAAAATTTAATTATGCGCTCGGTGGATTTATATTTTCCTTGTCCCTTTTTTGCTGCCACCCAGGGACCGAGTCAAATAAGGTTGGTTCGCTTTTGCCGTCTTTTTTATCGGATCCGTTGGATTTGATTTCGTAAGTAAGGTTGTTTTGTCAAGTCGAGGTCTGTTTTGTTGGACTTTTCGGATGGTTGTCTCAATCATTGAACTGTGGAATAATGGTGATTAGGGTTGATGTGGAAACAATTAGAGTTTCAGATGAACCTGCTGGAATTCATTCGGACATTACATTTTCGAACAGCTCTCATATGAAGTCACATTAAATTTTAGGTGAAAAAATGCAATATTTTTAATTTTTTCAAAGATCACAATTAGTAATTTTAAATCATCTTTTCATGAAGATTAAATTGGATTGCAACCATTTTGTATATATAGTGTGCAATATCTACAACTTTAGTAGGTCATTGATTTGCGTTTCGACTTTATCTTGTCAATAGCTGACAGACAAACTTAGGCAAGCAGTATGTTGCCAATTCAGTCTGCCAGATACTGATGAGATTAAGTTGAAATACAAATCCAATGTTTATTGGGCTTTACTTTTTCTGGAGCGTTTGGTAACATACTGAAAATTAATGGAAAATAAAGAGACGAATTTCTTTTCATTTTACCCTATCTGGCTGTTTAGAAGGTGAGTCCAAGTCAACGAAATTCCCACAACACCTCCGGATCATGGTTTGGTTTCACTCTCACTGCATAATGTTTTGATAGTGTTTAAAATGGGAATAAGCTTTAAAAACACTATGTTCCGGTTGATGCTTTATAAACACCATATTGTGGTATGGTTTTTTAGTGTTTAGGGTTCGCCTCGTCAATAACTAACACCAACTTAATGCGAGTTAGAAAAGTTCAAACTAGCACAAAATTGGCGCTAGTTAGCCGCTCAAAGCCGAAAAGTTACACGTCTTGTGCGAACACTAAACTGGCTTATACCGATTGATGTCTCGATTTGTGACTTTTTAGATTTTAGTGCCTAACTAGCACCAATATGGTGCTGGATTGGACTTATATAACTAGCATTAAGTTGACGTTAGTTACTGACGAGAAGAATTCAAAACACAAAAAACCATACCTTATGTAGGGTCCTTGGGTACAAAGAGAATTGTCTTGTCCAAAATTTTCCCCATTTGGAAATCTTGCATATTGTGGTGTATTTATGAGTCATTGATACCGTTTTAATGAATTGTATATTAATTACGTTATGGAATGTGGAAAAGGGGGAGCTTCAAAATGTCTTTCTCACGCAATGGTATGAAAAATCAAATCATTCAAAAATAATTCTTTTCATGCGATAAGGCAACTACCTGTTCCGGTGGTAACACCAAACAGGGAACCCCAATTCCATAGTGTCATGCGACCCATGCTATGGGTAAAATTATTGAGGGGGTTTAAAATATTCTCAATGGCGAACGGAGCCTGGGAAGAGCTGGGCGAACTCCCCAGTAACTGGCTGTGGTCCACCAGGAGGTTGATAACTCTATTATCTTTCTCCGGACAAAACCAGCCTAGAGGCCGCGTGGCATCCGGCGGGTTTGAAGTATGTCAGTTATGGAAATAACTGTCAAATTCATTCGCAAAGGTGGCCGCGTCACTTATGAGGAGGCAAAGAGCTTTAGACCGATCAGTCTGACCTCCTTCCTTCTCAAATCAGTGGAACGTTTAATCGACCACTACATTCAGGATGGTAGCTTGGGTGAGTACCCGCTGCATGCAATGCAACATGCATATCAGCGGGGGAAGTCTACTACCACCCTGTTACACAATGCTGTCTACAACATTGAAAAAGCTTTTTCACAAAAGCAATCAAGTTTAGGAGTTTTTCTCGATATTGAAGGTGCTTTTGACAACGTGTCTTTCGAATCCATTTTGGAAGCAGCACGAGATCATGGAGTACCTTCATATATCACGAACTGGATACACGCAATGCTTAGCAACCGACATCTGTGCTCATCGTTAAGACAAGTAGAGATGAGGAAACTGAGTGTCTGCGGATGTCCTCAAGGTGGTGTGCTGTCACTTCTATGGAACCTTGTCGCCGATAGCTTGTTGAGAAAACGAAATAAGCTTGGGTTTCGACGTATGGTTTCGCCGATGATTATCATATAATGATCACCGGTATTTGCATTAACACACTTTTTGATTTGATGCAACAAGCCTTATGTGTTGTTGAGCGGTGGTGTCTTCATTTTGGACTATCAGTTAATCCAAATAAAACCTCAATGGTGCTTTTCACGCAACGAAGGATTACAACCGGAGCTCGTCCAATGCAGTTTTTTGACTCTGAAATTATTGTCGAAGATCAAGTTAAGTACGTTGGGGTAATTCTCGACTCAAAACTTAATTGGACAGCTCACATCGATTTAAGGATCAAGAAAGCTTGCATGGACTTTGCCCAATGTAGACGGGCTTTCGGCAAATCTTGGGGACTCAAACCCAAGTACATTCAGTGGATCTACACAACAATTGTTAGACCAATACTGGCATACGGGTGCCTTGTTTGGTGGCAGAAGGGAGAAGTTATGACAATCCAATCAAAGTTAAACCATCTTCAGAGGATGGTCTTGATGGCGATGACTGGTGCGTTCTCGACAACACCTACTGCTGCTCTCGAGGCACTCTTGAACATAAAACCACTACCTGTGTTTCTGAAACAAGAAGCACTTTCTTGTGCATACCGTCTTAAGGTTACTGGGCTCTGGAACAGTAACCCAATAGATCGTGTAACACAAGACTGTGGCCCTAAATGGTTACTTGGGATGAATATACACTTGCTCCCCGTGACCTTACCACTCACATGTAGTTTTCCTTCTAAAACTTTCAATGTGAGAATTCCTCTTCCTGAGGAATGGCTGTCTGGCTGGATGGAGCGACAACTTGAAGAATACGTAGTTTGTTATACGGACGATTCTTTGTTGGAGGGCCGAGCCGGTGCTGGTGTCTATTGTCATGGGATGAGATTAAACCAATCTCATTCGCTTGGTAGATCCTGTACCGTATTCCAAGCAGAAATCTTTGCGATTCTGTGTGGCGTACAATCCGCACTTCAACAGGGAATTTGCGGTAAAATGATCTAATTTTGCTCTGACAGTCAGGCTGCCCTGAAAGCACTTAGTTCGGCAGATTCGAGATCGAAATTAGTAATCGCATGTCGAACTCAAATCGAAAAACTTAGCATTTCAAATGCTACCTACCTTCTATGGGTACCCGGTCATTCCGGTATTACTGGAAATGAATGGGCGGACGAATTGGCTAGAGCTGGCGCTGCGACTGATTTCGTTGGTCCAGAACCAGTTCTACCACCGTCAATAAGTTGGATAAAGCACAAGATTCGCTCTTGGGCTGCATTCGAACATGCCAACCATTGGCGTAGCTTGCAAACTTGCGTTCAAACAAAGGCTTTTCTGCCGGATGTGAGTCCGAAAATGTCAAGAAATTTGTTGCATTTTTCTAAGCACAACTGCAGTATTCTGGTCAGGGCACTGACTGGACATTGCAAACTCAATTATCACATGGCTACTATTCAGCGCGCTGAGTATTATTCATGTGATCTTTGTGAATCCGATTACGGAACATCATATCATTTGATATGCAATTGCCCTGTATTAATGCAATTGCGCATCCGGTTTTTTGGTTCTCCATACGTAGATGAACCTATGTACAGAGAGCTGAAATTTAAGGATATGCTTTTGTTCCTAACCCAGTGTGATAAAGAGCTATAGTTTTTTAGCCGTATTTGAATGACAATATCTCTTCGGGGGTGTTGTCGTTCTGTTATCTCAATATCCCCTCGGGGGTGTTGATATATCCGCTCACTGTTTGAGTAGAGGTTCTAAATCCCTCCGGGGGTTGGAAGTTTTTTTCCTGCTGTTGTAGCACCTGCAGATCGTTCAGCATCACTCCGGGGGTGCAGAATGCTCTGTTTTAATTGTTCTGTGTCGTTGTTTTCCTTACCCCTAACCTTACCACTTCCCCAATCCTTCCCATCAGGAAAATGATGAAAAGACTATTCTTGGCAAGGCACAAATCTCCGATCAACATGGGGAACGTGCCATTTGAGCCAGACGCTACTGATTCCTGATTCCTGAACACTAAACTGGCTTATACCGATTGATGTCTCGATTTGTGACTTTTTAGATTTTAGTGCCTAACTAGCGCCAATATGGTGCTGGATTGGACTTATCTAATTAGCATTAAGTTGACGTTAGTTACTGACGAGAAGAATTCAATACACAAAAAACCATACCTTATGTAGGGTCTCTAGGCACAAAAAAATCGTCTTGTCCCCATTTGGAAATCTTGCATATTGTGGTGTATTAATGAGTCATTGATACCGTTTTAATGAATTGTGTATTAATTATGTCAAAATGTCTTTCTCGCGCAATGGTATGAAAAATAAAATCATTCAAAAATAATTCTTTTCATGCGATAAGGCAACTAGAGGGTGCGTGTCGAATTTTTGCACTAAGTTTCAAATAGCAATCTCTCATGCTTGTGGAACATGATTCGGATATATTTGGCAGCACTGGATAGCTCATTCTGTTAGGTGTTGGATGTAAACAAACAGTGTTGAGTAAATGCAAAGATGTCTAAACAAGAGTAGAATTGGTTAGTCATTGTCGTTTTATTTTGCTAAGAAATTCCACGAAGATCCATCCGAAAAGCCGATCATTGTCAATTCCAATGAAAATTTGCACGTTTCACTGGTATAGAAGACTGAACATTTCCCACAGTTTATGGGACCATTTTGATTTGAGAGCGGTTTTTAAATGGGCGTCCTGCATACGACGAATTTCGCACCAACTCGAACAAATGGTGGCAGCACCTTCTCAGATTATAATGAAACTTTCTGTACATGAGAACTTTGTCATAAAAAGCCACTTTGCATACATTGTTTTTCCAAAAATGATCTAGACTGTCTTTTGAAAAGGGCCAAACTTTTTACCAATTTTTTTCAAATGGCTATAGTCTAAAAATGACAAATTCTACAAAAAAAATTTGTAGGAGTGATTTTCACAAAATTTGTCGATTTTTTGAATAAAAATATTGAAAAAATTCTTCATTGACTGCTACACTGAAAAAAATCGATTTTAAAAATTTAAAGTCGATTTACAAAAAACCCCATTTTTGATTTAGATGGATTCTGGAGATAATTATGACTTTCATTGGTTTAATTTTCGATTAAAATACACTGAAGAAAAAAATTCAGTTTGGACAAGAAAAAGTTTTTTTCAAATAACTTTTTTTCCTTGAAACTGCCCAACTTGAATTTTCGACGGTAGGTAGGGAACAAAATCATCTATCTTGGAACAAAATTTCATCCAAATCAAAAATGGGGTTTATTTGTAAATCGACTTTAAATCTTTAAAATTGATTTTTTCAGTGTAGGAGTATATGAAGAATTTTTTCAATATTTTTATTCGAAAATTTGACTAATTTTGTGAAAACCGCTCCTACAACATTTTTTTGTAGGATTTGTCATTTTTAGACTATAGCCATTTGAAAAAAAAAAAATGGTGAACAAAGTTTGGCCCTTTTCAAAAGGCAGTCTAGATCATTTTTGGAACAAAATTCCATCCAAATCAAAAATGGGGTTTATTTGTAAATCGACTTTAAATCTTTAAAATCGATTTTTTCAGTGTAGGAGTATATGAAGAATTTTTTCAATATTTTTATTCGAAAATTTGACTAATTTTGTGAAAACCGCTCCTACAACATTTTTTTGTAAGATTTGTCATTTTTAGACTATAGCCATTTGAAAAAAAAATGGTGAACAAAGTTTGGCCCTTTTCAAAAGGCAGTCTAGATCATTTTTGGAACAAAATTTCATCCAAATCAAAAATGGGGTTTATTTGTAAATCGACTTTAAATCTTTAAAATCGATTTTTTCAGTGTAGGAGTATATGAAGAATTTTTTCAATATTTTTATTCGAAAATTTGACTAATTTTGTGAAAACCGCTCCTACAACATTTTTTTGTAGGATTTGTCATTTTTAGACTATAGCCATTTGAAAAAAAAATGGTGAACAAAGTTTGGCCCTTTTCAAAAGGCAGTCTAGATCATTTTTGGAAAAATAAAGTATGCAAGTGGCTTTTTGTGACAATGTACAGAAAGTTTCATTAAAATCTGAGAGGGTGGTGCCAACTCTGAAAACGATTTGGCGCGAAATTCGTCATACACCGTTTAAAAATTATTGTTCCATTAGCGTATTTTATATTGCAAAACTATCCAAAAAAATAACAGGCACTGAAAACTTATTCATGGAAAAATATACACTGAAAAAAGGTGCAATATTTTCCACAAAAAGAAAAATTTATGTTAAAAAACTAAATTACAGAAAAAACCATTTTTAAATTTTTACCTTTAATTCACTTTAAAACCTAAATTGAAAGGAAACATTTTAAGTGTAATTCCATTTTTGAGAACTTGTCAGTAAAAAAGTTTTTCCATCCAAAACTTTAAAAATGTTATTAAATTTCACACGAATTGACTGATAAAGTTTTAATTGTATTTTTTTTCATCTTAGCTCCTCTATTCATCCCACTCATTTGAACACGTCAGTTAGAGCAGTATCTGCTATCTTTATTCAACGCATTAGCTCAAATGGTAGGATGAATTAGGGTACGTTGTACTCGACTTTTCGCTTCGCTCGAACAGCAACATTTTACATTTTCCAGAAAAAAAAATGTAACTGTACTGCTTCTTAGGAATAATGCAAATATGATGATACATATTAAAGCGCAATCCAGTCGAGTTATCAACGAAATAGTGTGACATTCTGACTAATGAGATGAATAAGTGCTCGTATACCCTATAATTTTAAATGCTATTTTAAATCAAAATGCTTTTAACTAAAATCTTCCAAAATGTGTTAGTTTTCGTAATATTTTTTTCGAGAGTCGTCCTATTGGGACTGTTGAGCTACTGTCTTGCGTGGGCTCCCCGTCAGAATCACTCAGCACAATTGCAGACAAGACGGAAAATGTCACCCACTAAAATACTACCTTGAGGGCAATTGCAGCGGGTCGTGATACTGAATGTAATATTGAGTGCATGATTCAGATATGCGAGCGTAGGGATTTTTTATCGCGTGGGAATGAGCGTTGTGCGCGCTTCGGCCCGCGTTAATCAGATTATAAGTGTTATAGTGTTCACTAAATCATCGAGGCGTTTTTGCGTTTGCGAAATTTTGGGCATAGTTGTGCGTGAATGATCGCGATTGCATGTTTGCCCTTGTGCGCCGGTGTTGGTATATCTCGAGGACGTTTGTATGTATTAATTCGATTTCATAACCGTATGTCTATTCGCATATTCGCGTGTGTTCTTGAACGATCGCGTGCGGACCGTGCATCTGATACTTAATTTTCGGTGTGCGGTTCAGATGCTAGAAAAGAGTGAGTTCTTCCATATCATTAGAGCTCCCAGTCATGTCATCATGAAACGTGCTGTCTAGTGGATATTCATTTTTTTCATTGGTCCAACTGAAGGCATGAGACTAGGCTTCTGGAGCCAAGAGAAGGGATTTCCAAACGTAACCAATTCATGATCGCGCGAGCACGGGCGTTTCTAGGTTCACTCTAGAGCTTGCATTTATATGTTTATTAGTGCTAATACGTTCACTTAATTATCGGAGTGTTTTCATGTTTGCTAGACCGCGGGTTTTGGTGTGCCTGAATGATCGCGAAGGTCTCAAGCATTTGTATGCTAACATGCGGAATGCTAGTAGAGAGTGAGATTCCCCATATCACTAGGGTTCCCGGTCATGTCGCCATGAGACGCTTTGTTAGGCGTCATTTTTTATTGGTTCAACTGAAGGCATGGACCAATGCTACTAGAGCTGAGAGTAGAGACTTTCGGTGGTGACCGATTCATGATTGCTCGAACACATGTATTTGCAGGTCCGCGTTTGAGACCACCTTTTTGTGAGCGAAAGTAAGTGGTAAAACATTCACTTAATTACCGGAGTTTCATGTTTACAAGATCGCGGACGTAGTTGTGCGTGGACGAGACTCAAGCGTTTGTATGTTGACGTGTTTGTCGTGTCTGCTAGCGTGTATGTAAGTTTGCGTGGATAAGTTTGATTTTATAACCCAATAGCCATTCGCATATTCGTGTGTGTTCTTGAATGGTCGCGCGGACCGTGACTCGGATGTTTAAGTTTCAGTGAACGGTTCAGATACTAGAAGCGACTTCCTCCATATTACAAGAGTCATGTCTCCATGAAGCGTGTTGTCTAGTGCATATGAACGTCACTATTTTGATTAATCCAACTGAAGGTATGAGGTAAGCACCGAGGGTAGAGACTTCCGGACATGACCGATTCATGATCGCTAAAACGATCATTTAATTTTCGAAGTGTTTTAATGTTGGCGATAGCTCGGGCCTAAGTATGTGTGGTTGGTTGCAATTGCATGTTCGCTTTTCTGATCAGGTTTGTGTTATCGCGAAGGACACGAGCGCTTGTACGTTTTGAATGAGAGATTGTGAGTGTACATCTATGGCGTTGCCAGGGGGAGAGGAGGGTTGGGGTTGTTTTAAAAAGGGAGAGTTGGGGGTAAATTTAAAAAAAAAATGGTATTGAATATTTAAATAATAATTTTGGAAGTTTATTATCTGATCATTACTTTGACAACTTAATGTTTCAAACATCATGGGGACTTTTGGTAAATTATGGGAACGGGATTTTGTAACTGATCTCTTATTGCGGATATTATAGGTGACAATTCACCTCAATATCAAATAAAATATCTGCATGAAAACATCTACATAGAAACTAATGAAAAATGCCGTTTTTCGTTGACCTCTAGTAGGTCGGGATCAGTTTCTGCAAGCATTTGATTTTCTTTTGTACTATCAATTATTTGACTAGCCACTAAGTATGAATGGAAATGAAGAAAATTAATCAAAAACAAATTTGTGGCTATTTATGATGTACATTTGAGTACTGAATTAAATGGCGTAATACAATTTCGTATACAAGGACTCGTTCTTAAGTTATTAACTTTAATAGCGAAGAAAAGTAAAATAAATGCTCGAAAACAGTTTTACGGTTAATATCACATAGCTTCGAAGCCGTTAGCTGTAGAGGTTTGCGGAATTTGCATTTGACCAGACAAGAAGGCGAGTGCTTGCAGCGGCTACACGTCAAACAGAGAGCGATATGGTGATCTAAATCGTAAGAAATGAGGGTACGAGGAAAACTATGAATTACGCGTGAAAGTTGTACAAAGCGATTAACAATACGAAAAAATGAAGCTTTTGTTATTGAAGCAATTAGAGATAGCTTAATCCGTTTCCAGCCACCAACGACACTGGTCACGTTAAAAGAGAAAATGTGTATTGCCAAAAATGTTAATCTCATTGAGCTTCAACATGTGGTGCTCTAAGTTTGTATCTCACTAGATCAATTTATTTACAACAACAACATGACACACCTCGATGAACATGATAACGTTATGATTAAGGTGAGAGATATATGGAGATATATCTATATGGAGGGAGGTGCAATCGACGGAAGACTACACGATTTGTCTCCTGGTACATCTGATAACGCATTCCGTAGATTCATGTCGTAAGTCTACTAAGTTGTCTCCGTTAAAGACGCTTGATGGATTTGAGTTTGAACCAAAAATAACTGAATGAACGCGCTGCATCTAGCGAATGAAGGACGAGGCAAAGAACTGAAACATTCCTTTCAGGGCGGCGCACAGTCATCACCTTTCATACAAAAGTCGGACAAAACCTCAAAAATGGCCCGAATTTTATGAAAACTTCACATTAGGGTAATTTTGTGACGCTGAATTCATATTTGATGTTTATTTTTTCCTTACCTCAAAATTTTGGCACCTGGGTTGGTTCGAAAATTCAACATTTACGAATATAAAGTGCACTATTTCCGAAAATTCATTTTCAAAAAATTAGGTGCGGTGAATTTTTTAGCAGAATACACATTTTTTTTCAATTGTTGATAATGATTAGACATATCTATAAATTATATTGCGAACCCTGGGTAGTCAAAGGCTACCATGCGTCTCCTTCAAACGTATCATGAAAAATCACCTTTTTTCATACCTCGGGGCAGAAAGGGGCAAAACAAGATATTCATTTTCGGAAAGTACACTAATTTTCAGTATTATGAACAACAAGCGATCTTTCCGAACCGTTTCAATAAAAAAGTAGAGCCACTTTGAACATTATAACTTTAAATTATTGCACGATTTATTATTTGTTTTTCATGTCTGAACGAGAAGAAAGGCTTGTATCGACTAAATCGGATGGCTGCTATAAGTCCACCAAATAACCTTTTAAATGAAATCAGTTTGACCTTGGGGATTGGTCGAAATCTGAAGTTCTGTAAAAAATCTCGTCCTCGGGACCTAATATTTTGAGAAGACTCTATTCAACCTGTTAAGAAACAGAGAAAAATGTTAAATCATGAAAAATATAAAATAAAATTTTGAGGTTTTGTCCGGATAGGCGACACTGTGCGGCCGGCATGCTTTTGAATTTAGTCATTACCAGCAAAAACAGTCAGACTTCAACGCCCAAAGCTAAAACATAGACAGTTTTTCTATTACTTTTATAGCAACAAACAGCACCGTTAAACAAGATGCAAATAGTAGATAGGAAGGTTTCGCGACCGTTGTCAGCAAATCGAAGAGGCGTATCATACCAATCGACCTTTATATTCAAGCCAACTACTGCGATGTTATTATGGGTGAAAAGATGATCCAGGAAGCAGATTGAATGGACGTCACACATTGCTAAAAATGTTCTCCGCGACGTAAAAAATCTAACCACGCAATAGTTAATTGCGTGCGAGGAAATAAATAGTAACACATTAAAAAAATATTTATATTATTATTTGTTGTAAATATATGAAAAGCACGTGGCTCCGCATTGAATCGTGACAAATAAAAGAACAACTTAGCAAAAATAGGGGATAGTACATAGGGGATAGCAATAAGGATTAAGAATGATTGACAAGCTGTGGATCCACCCACGTCACCCCATGGCAATAACAACATCCCGTTCGAACAACTAAAAGTCGGTAGTGACCGGCAGTACGAAGCAATCCACTATGTCTAGATAGTCTGAGTGGAAGAAGAAATACTTATTCGGGGTGGGCGTAGCGTAGTTGGTAAATCGATTGCCTTGTACGCAGCGCACCTGGGTTCGAGTCCCGACCCCGCACATAGGGTTAGAAATTTTTCATAAGAGATTTTTCTAACCCGAAGAGGCGAATGACCTTAAGGTTAAAACCTCTATAATCGAAATAAAAAAAAAAAGAAATACTTTAAGATTGGTTGAATGTCCTCATGTCCTATCTCAAAAAAGACCCTAAATTGAAGTGTAATATACATCTATGCATAACAATCCTGAATATCATCTATGAGTGCCCTATTCTGTTTAACAGATTGCGCCTGTTGGTTGAATTCTATGGCGGTACATACCAAAGCAGACGATTCACGACGGACCAGACGTTTAAGCCTGCTACATATCTTGGACAAATTTCGAAAATACGACTAGTGGTCATCCGCCGTGCGTTTGTGGATTTCAAGGAAGCGTACGATTCTGTGAAACGAAATGAACATGGCAGATAACGATGAATAAAAATCAAGCGGCAGAATAACCAGAGAGACACAGATGGACCAGATCTTATGGAGCCAAGCGATACGCTTTCAAATTTGTCGTTTTTTATAGCGCTCGAAGGTGCAACACAAATATTTGTTGTGCAAAGAAACGGAACTAATATCACGATGTCTCACAATTACTGACATAAAAAATATTTTGAAAACTGTTTCTCTGGCTGAAAAACGAACTAGAACAGGTTCTGAACAAACAACTTGAGTGCAAGATTTACCACAGACATTCCTCTTTACAACAAATAGATTTTTTTTTCAATTCTAGAGAAAATTTTCAATAGGACGTAAGTAACAATGAGAGATTCTCTTTGGGGTCTTTCTCTTCTGTTCATTACTCGGTCATTTCAACATTTACTACTCTACTCTTTGCATAATATTCTAGTAAAAACCGTCGGCTTTCGATATGTACTCGAAAATTAGTGCAAAGTGTTGTAATGACGTCGTAATAAACGAAAGAGAAAGTAAACAAAGAGAGGCTCTCAATGTTACTTACGTCCTATTGAAAATTTTCTCTAGAATTGGTGATCTAGCATCAGTATTGCAGATGTGCTCTTTGCTCAGGATGAAGCCATATCTGCCTTTCATTGGTCTATCTTTGAAAAATCATCATATTTGAAAAAATGCTCAATAAAATTTCCGTCTGGGCCACAATTTAGACGAATTTGTTCCCAACCTGATATCGCTGGACTAGACTGAACAATTCTAGAGGTATTGCCATTTAAAATTTGAAGGTTTTCATTTATATCACATGCTTCAAAAATTGAAAAATTTACGCTTCATTTAAGCCGCACGCACACGAGGCGTCCTATCGCCTCGTGTGCGTACAGATTTAGTGTGACATAATTTTGTGGAAAATTTTGATACTATTCTACTGACAAATATGATGAACTGTTTTAGATAAGTCGTTTGAATTGCTATTGGCTAAAGGTATGAGTATTGTCGCTACGCCCTGAAAATGCTTTTTTACTGTTATTGTGTGTTGAAAATTCTCCCCACTGCTAGGAAACATTTGTTGAGTACTAAATATCAATTCATTAATGAATACAACTTCAACTCAACACTATTTGGCATGAATTTGTTTCTTTTTTGTATACAGAGCAAATCTACGGATTTAACGCCGCCACAATCTGGCATCGCTGCTTTAAACACCAGCGCCTACTCGTTCATTGTTCCATCCACGCGACTTCAGGAGTGCCAGATACATACATACATATTTCAACAGTATATAACTTCTGAATGGGTGTTTATCAAAAAACCTATTTATCACCGCTTTGAAGAAAAAAATCCACACTTTCAGGATAATGTATGATATAAATATCGTTTTGCCCATAGTTAAGTTATTCAGGTTTAAAAACAAGGAAAAATAAAAAAACAAAATCTGCCACAACTCTTTTCAAACAAGCCACTGCACAGTGGCCCGACTTAGAACAAAAGGTGGACTAAAGTCCAAATTTTGCCGTATCGGATTAAATAGGACGATTTTATGTAATTTTGGTACGCTGAATTCGTTTTTGATATAAAAATATTTCAAAAATAAGCGTGTACTATTCATTAGGGTGCCTCAAAAATATTTTTTTTCCAAATCGTTCCCAAAATTTGTGTATATTAATTTTCGTGTGCTAAATCGTTTTTGATATTAATACATGCAAAAAAAAACATTATACGTTAGGGTGGCTCAAAAAATTATTTTGTTGCGAAGGTTCAAAATTTTTTTAAAGAAGTTTTTGTACGCTGAATTTTTATTTTTGTTACAGAAATAGAAATTAACTTTACTTCTTATTAGAGTGGCTCAAATTTAAGTAATTTGTCTTTTATAATGATTTTTTTTTTCAATAGTAATTTTTGAAATTTTTTTTTCCACATTAAAACGAATTAATTGACATCTCATTATGAAGCTTCAGAAATGACTATTTTGTTTTTACGGATCAAATAAGATGTGTTCGACTAATTTTGAAACAATTAATTCATTAGTGGGTTACTTGATATGAAAGCTACATTTTCTATCATTATCTAAACAAACTTTTTGAGCGTCTTAGTGGAATGTTTAATTTCATTCACCAATCAACAAGATGGTTAAGGATTTTTTTCGTAGGTGTGTTTTAAGTTACCTAAATTGCTTATTCCATACCTTAAATGAAAACAAATCCAAAACCCTTTTTTCGTGTATATGGTTCATTTAAAAATGGGCTTATTTTATTTGGATAATATCGCATACCCTTAAGCTACATCAGTGCTATGCAAATTTGGATCAAATTACTCTCACCAAATGACTAGAACTCAACTGTGTTCACTCTATTTGACAGTTATTGCGCAAATTAGCAAGAAATAGTTCCAGACACATTTTAAAACCTATTTCAGATGGTTGAAAATATTTACTGAATTTCAATCATTCTTAATACCCATACCATCTAAAAAAACATACTCCTCACTCGGCTCCTTACTCTTGATCACTAGTGAAACCCTTGTAGATCATGCTCTCAATGCTATTTGAAAGTTGGGCATGTATTCGTGTCATTATTCTAGCTATAACGTGATTTTTCAAATTCAGTATCAGTAATAACCATGCGTCTCCATTCCAGTATTTTTAAATTTTAATTGCTTATCGCAAGTTTTCGCAACACTAGCACATACTCATTTTAAAGAGAAAATTAAAAGCTTTCGAATGAGTATAGTGTGATCGCGGGCATTCACGGGCGTCGTTGTTGTTATCGCATTAGAAGTTCGAATTCAATAAAAATTCATGACAAACAGTTCCTAAACACTAACTAAACCAACTAGTGACTTATTTTTGGCGATTTTACGATGTAATTTTATCACACGGATAATTTTGGTGAAGTAATGCAATGCATAAAATCAACAATTTCTTTGAAAAACGAAAATAACCGGATGTAGTTCCTATAGTCAAATTATGCGAAAAGCACTTGAATTATGCTCTTTAGAAAGCTGCCAACAATTCATTTTACGTTCAAATCACTTAGAATCTCGCAAAATTGTCTCTGATGGCTTAGATAATAGGAGAAAAATACTAGTGAGAATATCGCATAACCTTCATATATGGACTTAAGTCCGGGCTCGTCCTACTGTGCACTGTACTTTGGTCCCTTCAGCAAAGTTTTTTTACGAGAGTTGCCCTACTGGAACTGTACAGCTAGGTTCTCGGAAGGGCTCCTCGTCAGAATCACACACTACAATTGCAGACGAGACTGGCAATGGCGCCCACTAAAACACTGCTTAAGGCAGATTGCAGCGTGCCGTGATTCTGAATGTGAATTTCATGGTACGGTTTAGATATGTGCGGGCGCAGGGGCTTCGCGATTGCGTGCATCTTCGCGAAGGGCTCGAGCATTTGTATGTTAACGTGTTCAATCGCGTGTGCGTTTGTATATCGCGTGTGCTAACGTGTATGTAACTTCGCGTATATAAATTCCATTTTATAACCGTTATACCGTTCAGATGCGAGAAGAAAGCGAGATCATCCATATCTTTATTAGTCTTATACACCAACAGGCATACCAAAGCCCCAATGATGTTGGTCTTAATAATAAACTTATTACTAACATTCAAGTCATATACACAAATAGTGGTCATACAATAATTCACAAAAACGGTAAAAAAGTCAAATGTGATTAAAAAGTCTGGAAAATCTAGAATACCCGGTCATATCGCCATGGAAGGTGCTATCGAGTGGATGTGAGCTTTATTTTTTGATTGGTCCAACGGAATGTATGGACCTACGTTGCTAGGACGGAGGGTAACTATTTCCGGATGTGACCGATTCATGATCGCGCGAGCACGGACGTTTGCAGGCTCGCGTTTGAGAACGTGCTTGAAGCTTCGTAAGAGCAAAATCGTTTACGTTCGTTACCGGGGTGTTAGCAGGTTTGCGCGAGCGCGGGCGAATTTGTCCGTTGTTGATCGCGAAGGGCTTAAGCGTTCGTGTGTTAACGGGTTTGTCGAGTGTGCTCACGCGCATGTGACTTCGCGTGTGAAAAACTCGATTCTGTAACCATATGGCCATTCATATATTCGCGTGCGTTCTTGGATGGTCACGCGGACCGTCATTCTGATATTTAGTTTTCGGTGTACAATTCACATTCTGGCAGGGAATGAGTTATCCCATATCAGTAGAGTTCTCGGTCATGTCGTGTTGTCCAGTGGATATGAGAGCTTTCTTTTTCTTTATTTGGTCCAGTTGACGTCATGGAGTTAGTCTGCTGATACTAAGGATCAGGCATTGCATTTATCGCTCATATGAGAAAATGCGTCTGGATAATTTGCTACTGCGACAATAAAAACTCACATTTTCACACGAGAAGTCATCGGCACTCATTCAACTCCTTCGGATAAATACAACGTGTTATTTCTCCGGATAAAGAAAGCCGCCGGAGAATTAGCGAAGGAGTTTATCATGGTATCCTTTTTGCGCTCGCTGCCTTGCTGTCGCTATTCCAAAACACGAAAAAACAAGTCTGTCATACTTCTTTGTCGCTTTCGTTTGAAATTAAGTGTATATTTTGACGCTTTCATTGATTTCCACGAAATTAAAATATTATCACCTTCTCCGGTGAGAACGAAAAAATCAAATTTTATCCGGAAAATTTATTCTCACGCTATTTGTGGAGACGGAGAATTTTGCGACTCATCTTATCTCGGAAAAGTTGGACATCTGATAAGCCTCTTCTCGCGTGAGTGAGAGAGAATTACAATGCCTGCTAAGGATTGAAACTTCCGGAAATGTCCGATTCATGATCGAGCGAGCGTGGGAATTTTTAGGTTCACGCTCGGGACCGCGTTTGAAAATTCATAAGCGCTGAGACCTTATCACCGAGATGTTATTGTGTTTATGAGATCGCGGGTGTACGTGCCGTGGATGATCGCGAAGGGCTCAAGAATTTGTATGTTAACGTGATTTTATAATGAAGTGGCGTGTATTTTTGAACGGTCGCGCGCGAACCGAGAATCCGATGCTTAATTTTTAGAGTAAGTTTCCTCATATCACTGGAGTTCCCGGTCACGTCGCCGTGTTTTCTAGCGAATATATGCGTCATTGTTTTGATTGATCTAACTGAAGGCATGAGTCTAGGCTGCTAGGACCGAGGTTAGACTACCGGACGTGACCGTTTTAGTGATGAGTTAATGCTTGAGAGTGCGTTTGTAAGGTTATAGGTGGTACAACGTTTCCTTAACTACAACGGTGTTTTAATGTTTTAATGTTAATTGCATGATCGCGTTTGTGACCAGGTTTGTGTTATCGTGAAAGCCAGGAGCGTTTGTACGTTTATACGTATATGAGTATAGGTAGAGTATAATAAAGCTTTCTGAACATTGTAATCGCCAGACATCAGAAACAAAAATGCTAGACTTTGATTTAAAGAGTTCGGCAAAGAAAATAGAGTTCGACATAGTCCCATAAATCGATTATTATAAGCCACAGAGAAAAGATGTCCACAGCAGGATTTTTGCAAATGTTTTCCTCTACAGTTTTCTCGAAGACACTCATCGGCTATTTCTTTTCGTTTTAAGGTTAGATTTTCTATAGCCTACTATGATTAATTGCTAAAAAATTAAATATTGCCAAAAGATGGCAGAATATGAAAATACGCAAATATAGATACATTTAGTTCCATCAAATTAAGTTCTTCAAAAGCATTTATTAAGCCAATGTGTATTGGTCTGTCTCTTTTTGGTTTTATTTCGAGAATTTGAATTAATAAAATTAGTTATAATATTTGTGATTCGACTTCGTCTCATCAGAATTCGACATTAACCTAGTGACAGGATTAATTTAGCGCCGGATTGACGCTAGCTCAAAAAAAAAAAAATGGAGACAAAATATGTGTTCCTGAGCAAACGCCTAGTTAAGCGTGAAGTCCCGCAAAAATGTTTCGATTTCATTAGTTCTCATCAGGTTCAAATGAACTCCTTTTATTTCTAGACGCTTGACTAGGCGTTAATTTAATGACACAAATTGCGTTGCGTTGTTTTGGACCTAACGTGAATCCGGCGCTAGCTTAATCCTGCACTAAGTTAGTGTCGGATTCTGATGAGTCGAAGCGCAAATATTATAACTAATTTAGTCAAAGGTTATGTGCTCTTCACGCGCAAAGATGGTTTTAAACAATTTTCTCCTTAAGTCTAGTCTAGTCTACACATACTTTAATCAATATTCTCCTGAATGGAGGAAAACTTGTTTTTACTTCAATTGTTCTCCATTAACCCTTTCATGCCAAATTTTTTCTAGGGCATATAGGTATTCAAAACTATTTTCCCTTGACAACGGTGGGGTCAAGAAAAACGAAAAGCCTTTTTTCATAAAGATAGGTGCTTCCCTCGCAGTGCTAGAAGCTGCTCAATTTTTGCCTTCCAATGCTCAATACAATTCTTCTAGAATATTTACAACAGTCCAATTGCGTGGAAAATGTAGCCAAAGACAGTCTAAATCGGTAAGTTTTATCAATTTTCAATAATATTGCAACATAACGAAGATATATGAAAAACTCATTTTCCGTCGTCAACGTAAACTGTCCCTGGCAGCACTGCTCCATCGGAATCCAATCAGACTAATTGCAATAACTTCAGTTCCAGAGCTGATCCTTGTGACTCTTAATACTCAAAGAAAAGGCATTAGTCATATTCATCAGCCTTACTTGTTATTGTCAGCAAATTTCACCTCAATCAAAAATGATAGCTGTTTAAAATCGTTGTTGTCCACAAGCAACATGGGCATGAATGGGTTAAGGAGAAATATGGCATAGTTGAATTAGTTGTTCTAATAAATGTTAACATGCTTGTTCCGTTGACACTGCTGCGCGCGTTATTTAGTACACAACCGGGTATCGCTTTAATGGTCACGAGCAAAAAACAAATTACATACATCAATACCCATCAATTGCCTTGCATAATTTTCATCGCCATAATGTGCTTTGTGCAGGCGAAATAGCTAGTCAGTAGTCACTCACAACCTCCTTCTTAAAACTGTTCCACGTCACTCGGAAACCGGGTATGTACTCATCATTTCCTACCCCAGCTCCCGGATCACATGGGAAACTATTTAGCCTCACATGAATGGATCTGATGGCTTGATTCCGGTCTTTATGCGAAAACTTGTCGTCCTTCATCGAAGCTAGAAACACAAGCAAGCAAGCAAGCAAGGGGGAAAAACGACATGATAGATAACATTTTGCAAGCTTAAATTTACACAAGGATGACACGGGCGTTTTGGTAATGATCCGTGAGAAACTTTGGCACATGACTGACGACGGACGGATTCGAGATTGTCTGTTCCCCCTCTGGCGAAACCTTTGGTTGGGGTTCCGAAAACAGTGCAAGATGAGAAGGGATGGCAAATCAGTAAAGATGTTTTTAACTAAAATTAAATTATCACCTCTTGATGGCTAGGATTTTCCTTCTCGATGATGGATGGTGGGAATGCGGTAGATGATGTGTCGGTTTGAATGCTTTACGAGAAAAAAACATTCAGAAACCTAACATATTTCATACTTCGTACATTGAAAAGGACCTGTCCTTTTGTTTCCGCAGGGCCATTTGTCTACCAGCAGATGGTTGGTCTGAGAGCTGTCCTCTTTGCTTTTTTGACCCAAATTCATTACCATCTATTAAGTTAGATGCCCTGAAGAGGATTTTATTACCTCTTGTAAAATAGCATAATTGTTGACAACGAAACGCAAGGTACTAAAACCGTTTATCATCGTCCTCTTATCAGTTGTCAATAACAATGCCGTCGCTCCAGAATTACCCTGCCGAGCAGATGGCGGTAGGAGGAGCAAAAGGGAAAGTCCGCCCTTTACATTCAAATACAGAACTCATCAGCATAAATTGGCTTCAATCAAAACCAACCCGCAGCGGAAACAAATGTTTTCATATCCGGGTTCGGTTTGTTTGCTGTGGTCATTGTCATGGTATGTCATAACTTTCATTGCCAGACATTTGCCAGAGTGCCAAATGGTGCAGCCGCACCATCACCCGCCCGCCGCTCCAGGGGAAAATTTCCGACGGCCATCATAACAGTCATCAGCATTAAAAGTGATTGCGAGATGAGATGATTCATCAGGAAGAGGCAACCACGCGCGAATGTTCGTCCGTTAGTGCGGTAATTTAATTCTGAATGGTCGGTTTTTAAGGTTCTTTATATTATGCAGAATATTTCAGCGAACCGGTGTTAAATTATTCCATTAGGGGACGGATTATTGTTGGCTCGATTTACAACCGACTCTGATTGCTCGTTTCCATTCCAACAGTCATCTGAGCTTGACGATCAATTTTCCGGCAAAAGGCGCGCACTGATGATCTCAGGAGTGACAGAAAACTCCACGCGGCACAGTGATGCCGAGGCGGAAAAAAGTCAAAAAATGCACCTTTTAATTTTGTTCCAAGGTTATTTTTGTATTATTGTACAGTATATGAGAAATGATTTGCCAAAATTTCAGGACGTTTGGATAAGTGGTTGGCCCGCTACAGTATTTCAAAGTTCAGTGCGCTCATTGTTCGATTTTTTCTTCCCTTGTAAAATATATGGAGAAACTGAAACAAACTTTATCTCGATTTTCAAATAGAAGCACACACTTTCTCGCATGTCACACTAGGCCCATTTTGAAGATTTTTTTATCAGCTTTTCGAAAATCTCTATGACATCTTGCGCAATTTTGCGCAAACCACATCTTTTTGGTATTAACAGTGTACAGGTATACATCGATTTAACGTACTTGTGGGATTCCATGGGAAAGTGGCTGACCACAAAAATATGACCATCTCCGAATCGAACAAAACTTTGCAGTTGTGTTCGGATCATGAATCTCCATGATTTTCTCTGTCAATTTTGATACAAGAGCATTTTTTTAAAAGGGCGTAGAAATTTTTGCATGCAGTATGAAAATAAAAATTTCTCGGTTACCGTATTTTATACAGCAAAACTATCTGAGAAATAGTTGCAGGGAATGGAAACTTCTACACGAAGAAATATACACTGATTTTTTTAAATATTGTACTTTTCGAAATATTTTAAATTTTGTTCCAATAAATGCAATAACAATTATTCCATTTGTTTACGACCTTTTCATAAGTTATTTGTGTTTCTCCATCAAGAACAGAAGGTTTTGCAAAATGCTCATAAAATATCCTGCAACTTTTCCGTTGACATCAAGGCGATATTGGGAACAAGTTGAAAGCTACAAGAAAACAATGAATATATGATTCAGCTATAGGATCAGATGATCAAACTATATAGTTGAATCATATTTTTGTTGTTTTCTGATAGCTTTAAATTAAATTAAATAAGAGTTTGTAAACTCCAAAATTAAACCGAAACTCAAAGAAAAATGTTTTCATAAATTTCTAGATACATGTATGAGAGACGAAATCGATTGAATTCACCTAGTAGTGCGATGACGAATTTCGCGCCAAATCGTATTCAGAGTTGGCAGCACCCTCTCAGATTTTAATGAAACTTTCTGTACATGAAGATTTTGTCACAAAAAGCCACTTTGCATACTTTGTTTTTCCAAAAATGATCTAGACTGTCTTTTGAAAAGGGTCAAACTTTATTTACCATTTTTTTTTTCAAATGGCTATAGTCTAAAAATGACAAATCCTACAAAAAAATGCTGTATGAGTGATTTTCCCAAAATTAGTCAAATTTTTGAATAAACATATTGAAAAAATTCTCCATTGACTCCTACACTAAAAAAATCGATTTTAAAAATTTTAAATCGATTTGCAAAAAAAAAAACCCATTTTTGATTTGGATGAATTTTTTTTTTCAAGATAGGTAATTAAGCTCTCTACCTACCGTCAAAATTTCAAGTTGGGCACTTTCAAGGAAAAAAAGTTATTTGAAAAAAACTTTTCTTGTCCGAACTGAATTTTTTTTCAGTGTATTTTTATCGAAAACTAAACCAATGAAAGTCATAATCATCTCAGAATCCAATTTCCCAACTGCCTATTGGCCGGATCCATGCAAAAACTATCAGTAACGAATTTGGTATATATTCATAACAACTTGAATGAAGCACGGGTGGAATGATCTTGACCCAATGTTGTATATTAAGGCGTATTTCCTGAGTGTTGCTATGTGAGCGTGAGTACCTCGCTTTGTCTTACCCACTTTAGCTTATATTATCCACCAGTAACGACCACTCGCTCATTTGAAAGTTTACATTCAAGTTTGTTATGAATATATACCAAATTCATTACTGATACTTTTTGCATGTATCCAGCCAATAGGCAGTTGGGAAATTGGATTCTGAGATGATTATGACTTTCATTGGTTCAAAAATACACTGAAAAAAAAATTCAGTTTGGACAAGGAAAAGTTTTTTTTTCAAATAACTTTGTTTCCTTGAAAGTGCCCAACTTGAAATTTTAACGGTAGGTAGGGAACATAATAACTTATCAACAAACAAAATTTCATCCAAATCAAAAATGGTTTTTTTTGTAAAACGACTTTAAATTTTTTAAATCGATTTTTTTCAGTGTAGGAGTCGATGAAGAGTTTTTTCAATATTTTTATTCAAAAATTTGACTAATTTTGAGAAAATCAATCCTACAACATTTTTTGTAGGATTTGTCATTTTTAGACTATAGCCATTTGAAAAAAATGGTAAAAAAAAGTTTGACCCGTTTCAAAAGACAGTCTAGATAATTTTTGGAAAAACAAAGTATGCAAAGTGGCTTTTTGTGACAAAGTCTTCATGTACAGAAAGTTTCATTAAAATCTGAGAGGGTGCTGTCAACATTTGTTCGAGTTGGCGCGAAATTCGTCCGATGAAACCTTTCTTCTATCCACTAAGGGTAAGGTAAGGTATTCTCGGTAAAAAAAACTATCTAACTCAAAAAACATTTTTTGGTGATGTAGAGTATGAATTTCCATACAACAATGCAACATTTGAACAATGTTTTCCTTAATTTTCATCGCAATATATTGAAAATTGGGTGAGTGACACTGAATCTTCAGGAGATACCTCGAAAAAATGCGATGTACACTATACAAACTAATCTACTAACACACTCTGTATCTCCAAATTTAAAGAAAACGTGTCTTTGTACCAAATTAACCTTATCCCCTCCTTAATATGTATACATCAAGTTCTAAATGTTCTCAATCGAAATAATATTCGAAGAGAGTGCTAAGAGTTATAAGAAATGTTTCATCACACTGTTAGGTGAATTAATAGCGTTTTTTATCTGTGTGACTTTAGTTCAAAATTGTTTTTTTCTCTCAACTTTTTTATTGTAAAATCGAATAAAATAAAGGATCTACAATTTGGCATCATTCCAAATCTAATTTGGATAATTTCAAAAACCAGAAGAATTTTTTTCATTTTAGAACCGTAAAAAGTTAATGAATCAAACATATTGAAATGGGAGTACTACCGAAAGAGAAAATGAATATTCATGCGAGTCTATTTTATTTAAATAAAGTTATGTGTTTCACCACACACCAGAAAATAATGAAATTCAAACGACATGTAAATCAATACGAATGTAAACATACACAGCTTGAATCAAAAATTTGATTGAAAATTAAGTTGAATGCGATGTACTCAATGGGAGTATCAAAAAGCATACGATTTTACAGTTTCGTTCGTGTGATTTTACATGTCATTTCTTTTACAGCAATATTGGTTTAAAAATACATTAAAGTGCATTGGTATCCCGTTTAATGAAGCTGTAATTTTCAATCAACGTGTAAATTTATAAAAAAAAAATCGTTGAAGAAAGCACGACAAGTGGTGTGTGTGGTGGGACTTAATTTTACATAAATATTCATGCTCCAAATATGTGCATGAACATAAATTTAAAATTATAAAAAAAAGTTCTGTGCATTTTATTGACGGTTCAGTGTCCTTTCGATTCAAAACTACTATAGTCGTTACATTGATTTATCCAAACACCTTATTTCAAGCAAATTTCACAATTTTAAGTTTTCAAGTAAATTGGTTAAAAAAGGAATAATTTTTAGATTTCTTTGCGATACAGAGAGTGGTAATAGTCAACCAATTTCCACTGTATATGGCAGCATTTGAAGAATAATTTCTTTAGTTTGCATAGCAAAGTGCTAGAAATTGAGCGAGTGATAGTGAATCTCCAGAGGCACTTTGAAAAAATGCAGTATCCATCATAACTCAAAATGTACTGGACCAATTGTTTAGAGATTTTGTACAACCCTTCCTGGACCCAAGTAATCACGTGAAATTTTCTTTAAATTATTTGAAATTGTTTTTAACGTTTCGCCGTCTTGACCGTCATACAGCCACCCCCCATTTACCTCCCTATCATGATATCTTCAGGTATTAGGGCTATGTAGGCATCATATTCGTAATCAGCGACCCAAAATTACCCAAGAAACCATTGTTTGAAAATATTTAATACACTTTTTTAATTTTTTCCGATTTTTGTATGAAGAGGAATCACTGTGCGCGGGTGAGTCAAAGTTTTCTCAACTTTCCCATCTGTTTGCTTGGATGGCTGCCGTACAACAACTCCGCTCGGTTGACAAATGGGGGAAGTTGAGCATGAAGCAGAAATAAGAATACGAATACCAAGACCGTTTCAACTTGTTGTACCGTGAACAACTGACACCCGGAGGGAGTTTTCTTCCGTAGTTGGTCTTTCGTTTTATCGCCCGTTTCAGTCTTGTGCTTTTTGGTTCCTGCTTCTTACAGGATAAAATTGTGTTAAATTCATTTCACCGTTTTGTCAGTCCACTGAGAATAAAAGATAGTCAGGTAGTGGAACGTTCGGTTCCATCATCGCTTTGAGCGTTTGTGTTATATCGTTTTGTGTCAAATTCGTTTCGCTTGTTGGAACTTTCTTTGAGGCTATATGGCGACCGAGAATATTTCGAATGAGGTCATGATCTGTAGCTCAATGCGAAAGTCTTTTTCAGTATTTTTAGAATATTAGACTTATACGTCTTGTACTGTAGTCTGTGATATGTTCGTAATATTGAGCTTTTCAAGCAAAAGTTTTTCCATAGCCCGCGGGACCGAGTCTTATATACCAATCGAGTCGACTTTAAATTTTGGCCCATTTGCGTGTGTTTCTTAAGGTATGTTTTTGGAACTAGCTTAATTATCAGAAACATGGTTGAACTGATCACAAAGAAACCTAACGTAACAATTTAACGCATTAACTTTGTGTAGCGTTGTGCATTTTAGTATCGTTTAACCGACAGCAAGTTGATGTCAGTTACTGACGAGTGGAACACGAAACATTGAAATGCAACTTCTCTAAGTTAGGTTTTGTGCTCTTATGCACAAATTGGTACATCCATTTTTTTCCTTAAGGAAAAATAAAGGCTACATTCTTACAGGCGTTTGGTACAAATTCCAAAAGACCAGAGTTCAAATCCCTATACTCGTTAGCGACTCAGAGCTTCTGTGCTTGGATAACCGAGCCATCACTCCGTACCAGCCAGTTCCTTTAGGCGTTCATAAATGTTGTGTGAACTGTTTGGATTTAATGTATAACACTGGTTTACAAATTTTGGGTTAATTGCATGAAGTTAAGAAAACAAGTCAAATTTGGGTCGCTGAGTACGAAAATCATATCCATTTTCTTTTTCAAAGAACCGTTTTTGTGATTTTTTTTTAAAAAACGCTTTTAATCCACCTAACAGTGTGATGAGACATTTCTTATAACTCTTATCACTCTCTTCGGATATTATATCGTTTGAGAACATTTAGAACTTGATGCTTCGCGATGTTTTTGATAACACATACTACATGGGAAAGTGGCAGGACTCAGAGAATCGCTCAAATCAGCATAGGACAACATCAGCGCTAGAAATCTCAAATCAAATCAATGGGAAGCGAAAAAATGGCCCATAAAATAGACATAGCTACGAATTATTGTTAATGCTCTGTTAATAAAATATCTAAATTGTGGTGGGAAAACTGAATTTTCCTAAAGGACACCATTCAAAGAAAATCAACAGTGAATATTTCCAGACTTTTATTTCCTATTTAAAAACTATTGTGTTTTTTATATCCTAGATTGCATGATTCAGTGATCGAAACCCAAAACTTCATAAAGTATTTGAAATTATTAAATTAAAATTTGTTTTTGCTATTGAAATTTACAAAATGATAGTATCGCCCCTTTGGCGATTGTTTACCTTTTCGGTCCCACCTATCAGCATTGAAGTATCGTTCTTACGTTTTTTACAATAACTACCGTTCTACACCACCGATTTCGTCCGGTTTTTTTTCAATAGCGATCATTGTTACTATTTACAGCTGGTATCAGCTTGATAATCCTAAAAAATACGAAAATGACAGTTTCGCCCGTTGTATTTTTTGCTGTAGTTTAAGAAAGCAATATCGTAGAATCCAAATTTTTAGGTTAATTTTATTGCGTTTCAAAGCCCTCATTCGCATGTATGAAAAAAGCCTTATGTTTACATTTGTAAGTATCGCCATTTTCACAAAAAAATGGTTGAAATGAAATCGCAGCTCCGGATATTACGCTATCTTTGAAGTGCATGCGTACATAGTTCCAAATTTTACTTCGACATCGACTTTTTCTAAAGGTGACTTCCCAGTAGTATCCTTGATTTGAATTATTATCGCTAATCCTAATGCCAAAGAACAAATAAAAACAAACAAATGTTGTAGCTCGATTCAATAAGAAATCCCCAGAAATGAACTTTTTATTTTTGCATATTTCCATCTTCATGATAAGGAAAACATGCTCAAGAAAGGATTTACTCGAATTCAGTCTTGTTCGTCTGCTAGAGCCCATCAAACATATGTTCATATTTGGCTGATAAAATCAGGGTTTCACTGTATTATAATAGATATTCAGCATTCGAAGAAGTTTCTTGTGAACGAGTGTAGAACGACTTTGTTTCTACTTACTTGAAGTCAGCAGCGTAGCCAGAAATTCGGTTTGGTGAAAATCGATCATACTGTCCAAACGGCATAATTCCGAAACCGTAATTCTTGAACTTTTAAAATTATGCAGAATTAATTTTTCAGAAATAGTAACAGAGTTCGTGTCTAGCGAATTTGTTGAGACTTTATTGTAGTCATGAATATTAACCTAAGAAAAATCACCATAAATACTTCTTGGACGATATACCGTCAAAATTATTTTATCAAATGATGCGCTGTTTAACGTTTGTAAAACTCATCGAAGATACTAAGCCTCCGAAGTTGGCGGTTTCAAAATGATGCTATCTTGACCTTAAATTACTGATTTTAAACATTTGACCTATACATATAATTGGTCATACAACAAAAATCAAATGCTCATCAAAATCGATCAGAACCTGCTAGTATCGAATGGAAATCGTCATTTTTCATAAATTTCTCTCCACATTCGTAAAGTGTTATCCTCGTTATTAATCATATTACGTTTTCGTCTCAACTCGACGCATTCCCAAAAAAAAAATCTGTCTTAGTCCACCTAGTGGTGCAATTGTGCTTGTCTCATTTGTCCAGACTACGATTCCATGGCTGGTTATGTTCAGTACAATGGTGGATATGAATATTACATGTTCAGTACGATTTGCACATACATACAATGGATCGACAGCCACGATCTTGAGATAATATGTGATACTGAAACATCGCTTGAAACCAGCGGCGGATCATGGAGAAAGATCCGGGAGGTCCAGATCCTGCCGAAAATTTTCAACTTTAAGAAATTTTAAACTAGTTTTAATTTTAAAGTAGCAACCCCTTACTGCATACTCCCTCCGGGCCGGTATGATTGACGATTTTTAGAGTGATTGCATAACCTTTCTATATGAGAAAGACAAAAATGTACCAAAGTCCAAAAAAAGTCAATTTTTGTCAAACATCTCAATGTTTCATGCATTTTAAAGTCATTTGGTATCAAAAATACAAATTTGATTTTGAAAATTTTGCATTTCAGTTTATATGGTAATTTGCTGTGTGATTGCACTTTTCAACTCGTAACTCCGGAACCGGAAGTCCAATCAATAAAAAATTCAATAGCAGCCGATGGGAAGGTTGTACCTTTCATTTGAGACTAACTTTGTGCAAATCGGTCCAGCCATCTCTGAGAAACAGAGGTCAAATTTTTTCCACATACACACAGACATTTTCCGATCTCGACGAACTCAGTCGATTGGCATATGACACTCGGCCCTCCGGGTCGGGATTGGATTGACGAATTTTAGAGTGAATGAGAAAGGCAAGAACATTTTTAGCAAATGTTGAAAGTTATGCATTTTTTTGGTGAATGGTGAAATCAATTTTAACTTCTCTTCCAATTAAATAAAGACCCTTATTACAGTACATCTCTACAAAAACGAGATCAATTTGAAAATAAATCTGAGGACTATGATTGATTACAGAACTCTGTAATTTTCTATTGGAATGTTTTCAGGCAGGAATTTGATATTGATGCTATTAGACAACTGTGAAATCAAGACCAATAGATCAGTTACATATCAGGACCCCATTCCGACAATTTATCAAAAGTCCTCATGATGTTTACAACAACAGGTTATCAATCTACGGATCAGATAATTGTTATTGTAATATTGAATTAAATCAGTCTGCATCAATAAATTTTCAACTTCAATCCAATATTTTTTTTGGGTGTGGTGGGGGGTGGGTTGTATGGTGTTAAACCCCAAAACCTTCTCTGGGCTACGCCGTTGCTTGGAGTTATTTATTTGGCTTTTCATTTTCCGATATGTTTCAGATCGATCCGATGGTCATTAGTTAGAAAAATTGCAGTCAGAAGGTTCGCACAAATGAACATTTTTGCACTGATAAGTTATCAAGTTCCTTCCAGACAACTTGGAAGTGTTCGGTGCGGTGATTATTTCTAGCGGTTGTAGATAGAAAAATGAAATACAAAATTCGATTTGTCGAAATAATATTTGGCTTATTTCAATGGATTATTTCTATATTGAACAATAAATAGGCGACAAAGAGTAATCAATCCCTTGTTTTAAATTTTTTCATAAAAAAATCTTTTGGCCCTCTCTTGTATATTGAATCTTATTTCTAGTCTTAAGATAGCTGTAATTTTTTTTCCTTTGTAAAAAAAATATTTCAACATTGTAACCTCCTAGTTTTAAGATATCCAAAATGTAAAAACAATGGCATTTGGCACCGCCAAGCTAACGCATTTGTGCCTATCAAATAAACGAAATGAATATAAAAAAAAGAGTAATCAACAAACAACAAGCCATAACTTTTAAAGTATTCAAAATAGTTATTTGAAGTCTTCAGTAAAGTTATTCGCAAAAGTAAGAGCTACAAATTTGTAGAAGGCATCATTTCGATATAATCACTTCCAAGAAAATTTGTGAAAATATCTCACTCATAGGGGGATTAATCAGCAAAAGCACAATACCAAAAGAAAGGGCATATTTCCTCCATTAAATTCTCCGAAGATACTATTGACCTAAAATAAGCCGTTTTGGCGTTAATAATAGATTACATGTTTTTGGTCATATTTCTGGCAGTGGGAAATGATAAAAATCTTTCGTCCGCATTTAATGTTAAATATCTCTTTTGGTAATAATCCGATTTCAATAATCTATAGCTTGTTCGAAAGGTATTCGTTAAGGCTGTCTAAAAACATATAAATTGGTAATCTATATTGTCAATTTCGGCAGATAATTTAAAAAAACTGCAAAAAACGCCATTTTTACGCATTCAAACATTCATATCTTGGAAACTAAACATCAGAATCAAAAACAAATTAATAGCGTTCATACTGTTTTTTAGTTCTTTCATTTAAAATTGGTTTGGATAAGATCGGTTCAGCCATTGCTGAGAAACACGAATGAGAATTTGTCCGTTACATACACACACACAGACACACACACACAGACATTGTCCCAAATCGTCGAGCTGAGTCGATTGGTATATAAGACTCGGACCTCCGGGCCTCGGAAAAAATCTTGAAAGTTTGAGCGAATTCTATACATTTCTTTTATAAGAAATGTAAAAAGGTGTTTTTGAGCGCTTTTTGCAGTTTTTGGTCAATATCTTAGGAATAAAAGTTCCTATTAACACAAACTCACGATTCGAAAGGTATTGATGTGCCCATTCCAAAAATGTATAACATGTTAGGATAAAATATCAACAATTTAGGGTTAAGAGCAACCAAATTCAAAAAAGTAGTGTTTGGTAAAATTACTAATTTTTAGTTGATTTTTCATAAAAAAATAAATCAGCAAAAAAATCTTTTAAAATCTAATGTGACAGGCAAACTTCTCACGTGAGTTTTAAGCCTAATATCACGAAAATCCGACAAAAACTGGTAATATTATTAGGCACCGAGTAAAAATTGCTCTGTTTTTCACATATCTCTTTTGGTCTTAAATAAGATTACACTAGTTTACAAGAAAAATGAAGTTACGAGAAAAAGTGTTTTCTAGATTGATTTGGGGTCGCTGAATACGAAAATAATACTCTATTACTCTTTCAAAGAAGTTCGAGTTAAAAAAAGCGTTTTTCTTTTGCCTCCGCTTTTTTGTTTTTGCTCTATTTGTTATTACAGAAAAATATTTTTTCGTATTTTCAGAATCTAATGTGACAGATTTTAACAATTTTAAGGTAATCGCGATAAGCTATGAAGAAAGGTGTTTCCTCAGTTAATTTTGGATCGCTGAATACGAAAACCAAGTCAATTTTTTTTCACAAAAGCATTTCAAGATTTCTTTGAAAAAGGTGTTTTTGGGTAAGGAAATTTCAGCCAAACTGTTACCCGCCAATCACAGATGTTTATAGTAAACAAAAGAAAAAAGATGGGTGGGTAATGTCAGAGACATAGCCGGAGTGAAGTAGAATACACTTTAGTTTGCTAATACGAATGCTACAATTTTGACTATCTTCTGATAGATTGTATTAAAACCAGCTATTTCGTTATTTCTAATGAAAATACCGAAATATGGTACACGTACATCGAAACCTAAAATATTCGAACATATTTATCTTCATATGGTAACCCTGAAAAGAGCATTTAATGAGAGTGAAACAATTCATTTGGCAACAGCAGAGAATCGGATATACTTGTACCGTTATTTCGCTATTTCCATAGAAACACCGAAATAACTTATTTTAATAAAACCTTTCTGAAATTAGTAAAAATTGCAGCATTCGTATTAATAGCTTAAAATGTATGCTACTTCATTCCGCTAATGTCGTTGACATTATTTTCCCATCTTTTTGTAAGGAAACGACGATATAATCACAACAAACGGTCCTTATTAGGACCACAAAATCGTTCTCAGAAGAATTACAAATGAAATTTCCATTTTGTGCTTTGGAAAATAACTTACCTTTTATCGGGTTAGCTATTTTCTATAATAATATCCGAAAAATGTGCGATAAACCAAATAAACTGATTTGAATCAAAAAATTGGTTTGGAATTGGAAAATCGGTTTTTTTTCGTGTGTGTATGCTATTTTACATCCATCAGAAAAAAATGATGGCTTCTGCTAGTAGCACGTTTCAACACAAACTGATTCATCCACCAGTCGTGTACAGCTCACAAATATTTCTCGGTATTGTACAGCCATCCGTTCGCGTCAAGCAACCAAATACGAATGTTGATAGAAACAAATCTGTAGCGGACCTATATTTAAAGATGCTGATAATGAGAGCATCCTACTTCCTGTTGTAGGGGAAAATGAAACTTTGCAGTTCATTTGCGATAAATCTGCCCGTTTAGGACTTAATCAAATAAATCACATAAGAAATCAGCGACATTGCTATTTAGATTTATTAATGACGAATATAGACGAAGACTTCTGTGTAACGGAATCACTTACTCCCTTATGGAAGAATGAAGCTTATCATACAGCCATTGAGTTTTCTATATTCTTGCATGTTAACGACAGACCTGGTGATAGTGAATTTGAGGAGGTATTTGATTACGAGTCCGCTAACTATGAAAGCTTGAGGCAAAAAATTAATGCAATAAACTGGCAAATGATTTTAAGAAATGAAGAAAATGTTGAAGCTGCCGTAGACATCTTCTACAAAATATTATTTGAAGTCATTCACGAAGATATACCATTGAAAAGAAGAAGGCGTCACTATAACTCAAAACATCCCATCTGGTTTAATAGAGAAATCAAAAATTTAAAAAATCGTAAGCAGAAAGCACACAAAATCTACAAAAAATACAACAGCGAAGATAACTTAACAAACTATTTAAATCTATGCGATCAATTGAACCTTGCCATTGATATCGCGTTTGAAGAGTACAATGCAAGAACAGAACGCAATATAAAAACTTGCCCAAAAAACTTCTTTAATTACGTAAAAACTAAAATAAAATCGGATTATTTCCCAACAGAAATGCATCTTGATGGAAAGGTAGGCGATAACTCAGAGGAAATCTGCAATCTTTTTGCAACATTCTTCCAGGAAGTTTACACTACATTTTCAGAGAAGGATCGAGAGCGTGAATACTTTTCATTCCTCCCAGAACTTTCAAGAGATATTAACATTAAACAGATAAAAATACATACAATCATGGATGCCTTAAAAAACTTGGATAGCTCTAAAAGCCCTGGACCTGATGGCGTTCCACCGGTGTTTTTAAAAACTTTGTCAATAGAACTAACCGCTCCTTTATTTTGGCTTTTTAACATGTCTCTAGAATCAGGTTGTTTTCCTAAAACATGGAAAAGCTCTTTCCTAGTTCCAATTTTTAAAAATGGTAAAAAATCCGATGTGCGTAACTATCGTGGAATAGCTATCATCTCGTGCATTCCCAAGATTTTCGAGGCGATTGTTAATGAAAATTTATTCCACCAAATCAAGAACAGAATTACCCATGTGCAACATGGTTTTTTCAAAGGGCGTTCTACAAGTACAAATCTACTCGAATTCATTAACTACACATTAACAGCAATGGATAACGGAAACCACGTTGAAGCTCTTTATACAGATTTTAGCAAAGCATTTGATCGCATCGACATACCCATGCTACTTTTTAAATTAGAAAAAATGGGGTTTGAGCCAGGACTTCTTACATGGGTACAATCATATCTTACAAATCGTGAACAAGCTGTTAGATTTAAAGGGATAAAATCAATCCCAATTCAAGTTACATCAGGAGTCCCTCAAGGGTCTCATTTGGGCCCGCTATTCTTTATTTTATTTGTTAACGACATTTCCTTCATTCTAAAAAATGTAAAAGTTCTTATATATGCTGATGATATGAAACTATTTCTAGAAATAAGAAATGGTTAAGACTTTCAGAGATTTCAAAACGAAGTAAATATATTTTATACATGGTGTAATAAAAGCCTGCTGAAACTGAATGTAAAAAAATGTAATTCCATAACATTGAGTAGAAAGAATAATATACAGAACAAAAGAATCTTATTGGGAAATCAACAAGTAGAAAAGTGTGACAGAATAAGAGATCTAGGAGTTATTATAGATTCCAAAATAACATTCATAGATCATTATAACACAATAATTAACAAAGCAAACAGCACACTAGGTTTTATTAAACGCTTCTGCTATAATTTCCAAGATCCCTACACAATAAAAACATTATATGTAGCCTATGTGCGTTCAACACTAGAATATTGTAGTATAGTTTGGTCGCCTTTTTCAGCAACACATGCAAACCGGATAGAATCAGTACAAAAGCAGTTTTTGATGTTCGCTCTTCGTAAACTAGGTTGGACTGGACTACATTTGCCATCTTATGAAGCACGGTGCATGCTAATTGACATTCAAACCTTGAAAGATCGTCGTGAATTTTCTATGGTATCATTTGTAAACGACATTGTATCACATCGTATTGATTCAATCGAACTTTTATCGAAACTAAATTTTTATGCTCCTTCTCGACAACTACGTAACCGCAGCATCTTTTGTACAATTCGCCATCGCACCAATTATGCCAAGTTTGGCCCTTTAAACCAAATGATGAATATTTACAACAAACATTGCGAAAGCATTGACTTCACTATGTCGAAAACAAAACTTAAGCAGCAGTTTAAAGTAAACCAAAATTTTAACTAGTGTTAAGTTAGTTTAATAATTATTGTAAGAAACCGGTCTACATCTGATTGACGACTTGAAATAAATAAATAAATAAATAAATAAAATTTTTCATCATTTAAGTGTTCGGTTGGTGCACCATATTGACGGCTCTGGCCGAGATGAGCTGAAAATTTTCACCATTTTTGGCAGTTTTTGAAAGATTTTTTAAAACGCAGTATTTTCGGTATTAATGCATGTTATACATACTGCAAATTTTAATACTACATTGCGGAACATATTATCGATGAAATTGCCTTAAACCTCAAATGATTCTATTAAGTATGATGGAAGTTATTAACGTTCAAAATCTGACGCGACTGCCACAGCCGATATTTTGAAACGGGCCCCCATATTGAAACGTTAGAAGTATTCTACTTCAAAAGTTTTCTCTTGCATTAACTGCTATGAACTGCGTTTAGCCAGTAACGGATTGTCCGTAATTTCCTTTCAAAGAGAGTTTTGACAGTTGGCTTTTAAGCCGTAATGGTATGTTTGTCGAGAAATGTACATTTATTATGATTATAATCGACCAAAGTAAAAAAATTCTAATGTTCGACCTTTTTTAAAAAATGCATATTTCTAGTAATTTTTTTATAATAAATCAAGAACAGAAGAAAATTCTTTTAGAATCTAATGAGATAAATAATCTTTTTGCATAAATTTTAATCCAATGGTCACAAAAGTCGGTTGAAAAATGTAGATGGTATGAAGCACTGAGTGAAATTTTTCGCACAATCATGCTTCCGGCCGAAATAATCTTCTATACTTGATAGTTATTGTTTGTGTTGGGTACTGTCTTCTCGAGCTTGCATCCATCCATCCTGCGGCATTCGAATGGTTTTGGATATTTCATTGTACAACTAAGTGCTCTTTTTTAAATGTGGAAATATTCGTTGGAAATGTTTTGTTTTGTCTGTGGTGAGTACATATTTTACGAATTAAAGGAATTTTAGCCTTCTGCTTCAACAGGCTTCACAGCAGATTCTCAATTCACAGAATATTACGTGGCTAGTGCTACGATCCCACTGAGACTCCTTCCCGATAGGGACTCGAATATTTGACGCAGGCCCGTAGCCAGGATTTTGTTTCGGGAGGGGCTTAAAAATTATTGCATAAATGTATTAATTCTGATGACTTGAAATAATCACTGGAAACTGAACGTAATTATGAAAAGTTCTTAGTGAAAACAATTCCAAAACTAAGACAATAGACACTAAAAAACCCTAATAATATGTTGCCTGTTACAAGAAAGGCTTTAGTGCATCGACGAATTCAATTTGATTATTTTTAATTTACAAGTTAGAAATTTCTCTAGTTACAAAAATGAATATTCAAGAGTTCAAAGTATTTAGGGCTGCTTGAAAATGCTACGCTGCATGCTACGCTGCTTGAAAATGCTACACATTCGCTACACCTTTACAATTTGTAGAAGACGCCAAATTGGAATGAGTAAAAAATATCCAAAACCCCGTCTCACGAAACTTTACACGCATTTGCTAATCAGGAGAACGAAACCAATGTCGAAATTTGCTTCTAATCGTCTAATAAGGCAGGCGATTTGTAGATGCAGAAAATAGGTTCAACTCCTATTTTCATGATCAGGCGTCTTTCTACTATTACTAGTTCTGTGACTTTATCCGAAGTTTGCGTTAACTCGACTTTATGAAATTTTAAATGATATTGATCATGTCGTAATCAAAACAATCCTGAGAAAAACACATGTTTTTTCAGTTGACTCTCATGGGGAATGGGTCAAAGACTATCTTCGACAATTTTATCAGGCAACTTAGAATAACTATCTTTTTATCTATTTAAGTAGATTCTTTTTAGGTACTTTTTATATCATTGCACTTACGAATTAAAAATATCGTAGACTGATTTTCCTAGATCCCTGAAACTATAGTAAAAGTCAAAATGTAAAATGAGTACAAAAAACTACTGATTTCATTACAAAGCAAGAATACCTTAGCTCTATTGACTTATAACAATCTTGCAAAGCCGGTGTAACTTGAGAAGATTACCTAGATTAAGTAAAAATTATTTATTTGAGCATTTGAAGGTTTTATTTCGGAATTCGTGGGTTTTTGGACAATGTCAAATATATATTTCAATGATTCAATCTACTAATGCAAACTACCCAGAATTTAATCTACTGAGCGAAACTGCTCAGAATTTATTCACTAATCGAAAGAAAATTACTTAGCAATGATTAGTCAATGCTTCTAATTTACGTAAAATTTGGTAAATATAACATTGATGACACCATCAAAATAACTAGAAACTATAAACATAGATAATAATTTCAGCATCACTTGCTTCCGACACATGGAAGAGAACACATCGCCCTTGCATCTAATTTGCCGAAGAGGCTTTCTTTTAGAGTTGTCTGTTTTTAAATTACAGCAAATTATCCGTTTCCTGTGAAACTTTTGCAAAACTTTTTGTCAATTCATTAAACAAATATGAGAACACTAATCTGATCAGTAATAGGTTGGTTTATGAATAAAAATAATTAGCTCTTGATTTTTTTTCAATCATCATCAAGATTGGAAGAGATGATGTATGATTTCTTGAAGAAAGTTGTAATGTTTGTCTGATTACATGTTTGTTTTACCACTATTTGGGAAAAATGTTTCAAGTTGTTGCACCTAACGCAACGAAGACGAAATGAGAAGATCAGAGCGCAATTCGGAAAGAACTCGTGTTGAGTGTATAGTAAAGATAGAAGAGTGATCTTGAGTCGATTTCGATTGGTTGATTTTTTCCTCTCTTTTCTCTCTTATTTAAGATTATCTCTCTCATTTTATTCCATGACGAGCAAAAACGGAACGAAAGACTGTCACATACTGAAGACATGAAATCGAAACTCTTATCCCAACTTATTGGCTTATAGATTCAATCAGTCACAACATTTTAGTCCCTCTTCGTGATTGCCTATTGTTTTTGCCCGGTCCACTTTTAAAAGAATTTTCTTTTACACGTTTGTTGCAGATATCACGGATTTACGGATCAACAGTGTATTAGTGCGGAACGAATTCCTCGTAACAATGAAATGAAGCGTCAATAAAAATGGTATTGTGTTAAAATGACGCGAAACAAAAATTTTCTTCTCGGCTCAATCGTTCTCAGACAAATTGAAATACTTTTTGTGTAGCACAGTACAGAGAACAGAGTGTACAGTGTGCACTAACCTAATACAGAAATTCAAAATTGTGTGCTATTCAAAAACTTATCATTTAAAAATAACAAAGACCCACGACCCGTCTTTTATATATTTCCTTATGTAAACAATAAAAATAATATAACGAGTTTAAATGGTTGTCCTACAGATCTCGCGTAAGCGCTTAGCCATTGCATGTGGAAACCTGTTTACGAGGCGAGGAAATATTTTTTTCCTCACCAAATATCTCTTGGGGGGGGGGGGGAGTTGTTCATTTCTATCTCGCTATTGTACATTTCCATGTCTTCATCGTAGTTGCTGCCTTTATGTTCGCGAATATCTTCCTTGCTTCTCGCCCTCAATAATTGCCTTTCCAATTAGATTCCATTTCTCCCAAATGTGACATTAATCTGCGAGTAAGCGGTATCTGATCTTGTAGCGGAACATTCATTTTCTCATCGTCCATATACAGGAGGATTTTAATTATAGTATTGTCACACATAACCTTGTGCTTTAAGTTATGCAAAATGAATGGTTTCGTCTGGGCTAATTTGTTGAGCGCTAAATGCCTGCCATGGTAGAACTCGATAAAGGCGGCTTCCGAAAGTCTAGTCTCCATTTACACCTTCAGGAAACATTCGACATTATGAATGCTCTGTCCTATGCGAATCATCAATAATTTTATAATCACCGTATTTGGCTGGAGCACCAATTCTTGCTTCTGTTACTCACTAATCTCGAAAGATTACTACAGCTACAATTAAAGTAATAGTTTCTTGTATTCTTCAGACAAGGCACACAATATAAAAGTTACTGTTTTTGTCGTTCGCTTCGCACTGGCTCGAGCAAAAGCATAAAGCACACTGAATTTCATGACCATTGCCTTCGGTGGTTAGAAATAGCCTCCTTCAACTTTTTCTCAATAATTTGTTCAAACCAAATGAGCAACAAATTTTGTCAAAAGTCGCCGGTTTTTTAAATTTATTTTTGAAAAATTTCGGGAGGGGCTTTAGCCCCCTAGCCCCCCCTCTGGCTACGTGCCTGATTTGACGACTGGCTTATGAGACCAGTGCTACACCCTCTAAACCGCCGCACCAGGGCAGGGTCGCTAAAATCATAAAATTTCCATTTTGCTCAATGTGCCATTGCATCAACATTTTCCATCCGATGTTAGTGATATTAGGCTTAAAATTAACGTAAACATATTATTTGCCATCTTACATTCTAAAAGGTCCGAAAAAAATGTGTTTTTCGGTAAAAAATCTTTTAAAAATGAGTATCTTTTAAAAATGGTCAAAAATGCACTTTTTTAAAACTTTGGTCGCTTGCAGCACTAAAATTTTTACATATGATCGACACATATTATATGTTTTTGGAAAGGGCATCTCGGCGCCTTTCAACCTGCATATTGACTAAATAATTCGAATGATTTTGACATGAAATATTGACTAAAAACTACAAAAAGTGCTCAAAAACGAGTTTTTTGAGAAAATCACAAAATCGCTTCTTTGAACAAAAACATGAATATTGTTTTCGTGTTAAGCGACACAAAATTAGTCTAAAAAATACTTTTTCTTGAAGCTTCATTTTTCTTGTAAACTAGTGTAAGTGGCGCCAGTTTGGTGTTAGTTTGTGGAACACGAAACATTCAAACTCAATTTCGCTATTTTACTTGTACTACACCAAAATAAAATTTCGTTTTATGAAAATACGTCTACGTAATCCAAGGAATCCGGATGTAAAGACAGTTTATCAAATAATTATTGCTTCTCAAAAAGTTTTGCGTAAACTTATCTTAAAGATAATGAGTAAATTTCCAATAATAAAAATTACGTGCAATATTTGCACACGTCACGTAAAGTAAATTTTAAATCAATCGCATAATTGTTGTTTGATTTCCGATGGCAGCATATTTAAAAAAAACCTGTTTTAATCCACCTAGCAGTGCAATTGTGCCTTTCTCATTTCTCTAAACTATGGCACGGAGGCTTTTTATGTTCAACATAATTGTGGAAATGTCCATTACATTCTTAGTACACTTTGCACTTATACACAATGGCATGCCAGCCACGAACTTGATGAGCTACTTGTCGACGGTGAAACACTTGAAACAAAAAAATATCATACTCCATTAGCCTAATCAGCATTAGATCAATGTTATCTGCTTGCTAACTCATTTTGTCATGCGGGGATGGGTATGTGAGGAGGGCGAAAGTCCCATGAACGAACGACTCCCCAGCTTAAATTGGTATGCTTTGTGATATAGTGGTTGTTTAAAGATGATGGGGTTGAAAGGTAGGGGTATGAGGGCTGGATGGGGTGGTGGTCTGAGGGGTGATTTAAGGAGATTTTTAAAGGAGGGGAGTGAACAGTAGAGGGGGGGTGTAACCCCTCTCCGTAAACCATCAACTACGCCCCTGTTAAAATCCAGAAACCTTAGGCGAGTCGAAAAAAAAATTTGGCCGGGATTAGGTTGACGTTTTTCAGAGTGATTGCATAACCTTTCTATATGAGAAAGGCAAAAATGTGCCAAAATCCAAAAAAGTGAATCGTCGTCAAATTTTTTTTCGAGTTTGCATCAAATCTCGACGTTTCATGCACCTTGAACACATTTAGCATCAAAAATAAAAATTCTATTTTTAATTTTTCCTATAGTTTATATGAGAAATTTCTGTGTGGCCGCACTCTGAAACCCGTAATTCCGGAACCAGAATTCCGATCGATCCAAAATTCAACAGCAGCCAATGGGAAGGTTGCACCTTTCATTTGAGACTAAGTTTGGGCAAATCGGTCCAGCCATCTCTGAGAAAAATGAGTGACATTATTTGACACATACGCACATACATACACACACATACACACATACACACACATACAGACTTTTTCCGATCTCGACGAACTGAGTCGAATGGGATATGACACTCGGCCCTCCGGGCCGGGATTAGGTTGACGTTTTTCAGAGTGATTTCTATATGAGAAAGGCAAAAATGTCATTACGAGATAAACGCATTTAAAGATTATATTATCGATTTTTTGTATGACACAATAAACTAGCAACACTGTATTTTTAGACATTGTTAACATATCCCAGTAAAGTTCAGTCGAAAATGAGCCGGAATTCCTGCTGTTTCCAGATAGAATTCCGGTTCCAGTGACACAACCGATTCTAACTAGAATCGGTTGTGTCACTGGAGCCGGTATACTAACTGGAACCAGCCGGAATCCCGGCCCGACTGAACTTTACTGGAATACCTTGCTTCCCATTATACACATATACTGTTGGAAAATTTGGATAGCGCAGGTTTGCAAACAAGATGGCATACAACTTTGAATCCAACCTTTAGATTATAGCTTTCTTACAAGTTTTTAAAATGGCTTTTGTATAATTTCCGTACAAGCTTGTATACACAATTGGTTCCAAGTTAGTTTTACATGTTGTTGTATTAGATTGCATGCAAGTCTGTATGCAAGATTACAAACAAGTTTGCACACTAGTTTACATGCAATCTTGTGTTAAAGTGAGCTAAAAATCTGCGTTGAAACTGTGCTTACATGTTTTTGTAGAAGTTTGCATACAATTTTGTTCTTGTCGCTATTTTAGAGGTTTTCACTCTCTAGGGTTGTTAGTTTCTGTTGTCGAGCTAGAAAAATCTCTAACTTTAAGAGCGTGGTTGTGAATCGAACTCAGACGAGTTGCGTACAAGGCAGTTAACTTACCAACAACGCAATGTTGGCCGAATGACTCTGCTGGAAATACACCGACATTCGCGATGGACGCTGTACTTTGAGGCACTGTTTTTCAAGTTTTCGTTACAAATTTTCGTATCGGCTTCAAAATAACTATACAAGTACACATTAAACTGAATTTTAATATTGCGTTTTAAATAAGAGTTTCAACGCTGCTTACAAGTTTCCATTTAAGGTTGTGGACAAGTTTGTGTTTTAAACATGCGTTCAAAACATTGCGATAAGTTTGCGTACAAGCTTGCGTACTATATTGCATATAAGTTTTCATACACATATTCGTACAAGCAGCAGTTTTAAGATGGTGCATAAGTTTTCGTTCAATTTTGTATACAAGTTATCGCACAAACTTGCATTTCTCTGGGCTTCGATGATGAGCCTAAGGACGCGTACTCTTGGGTGGTGGAAAAGAGTTTGAGCTACGAGCGAGTGCTGGTTCTTTGATCTCTGAATCTCGTGACTAATAGTCATTGGATGGAGTGTTTTGGCAGACGGCTGGTATGGATGTTTCTTCTTTCGAATGGAGGGACATATTGGTTCAGCTGGTCGAAGACTCATTTGATCTTGGGCATAGTGATCGATTCATTCGATTCGGATCAATGGATTGTCATCTACAAGAGATGATCAGACTGAAGGCGGGTGTTTTTATCTCTTAACTCGCTCTGGCGCTTGCAGATACATACATGCGATAAACACGATCATCCACGCAACCTACACCCGCGATCTCGCCAACATGATAACATCCCAGTGATAAGGTAACGTTTCAGCACTTTTCATTTTCAAACGCGGTCTCAAGCGTGAACCTACAAACCCCGGTACTCGCGCAATCTTGAATGGCCAGGAACATTAGTGATACGGGAGAACTCACCCTCTTCTATCATCTGAACCGTACACTGAAAATTAAGTAAATTATACATGGTCCGCGCTAGATCATCTAAAAATACGCGAATATGTGAATGGAAGTCCCTATCCTCGGTACCACCAGTGTAGACCCATATCTTCAATTGGACCAATTAAAAGAAAGAAAGCTCTCATATCCACTGGACAACATGTCCCATGGCGACATGACCGGGAACTCTAGTGATATGGGGTGACTCCCTCCCTGTCAGAATGTGATCTGTACACCGAAAACTAAATGTCAGAGTGGCGGTCCGCGTGAGCATCCAAGAACGCACACGAATATGTGAATGGCCACACTGTTACAACATCGAATTTGTGCACGCGGAGTCGCATACACGCGAGCATACGCGACAGGCGCGTTAAAATGCGAACGCTTAGGCATTTCGCGATCATATAAATACACATGCGCCCGTGCGGGTTTCGTACTATTTTACGAGCAACAGTTGCGTACACAAATTTAGTAGTTGGCGCATAAACTTGCATACAAGTTTACACAGAAACTTAAAGGGCGAACACGAAATTATTGCGACACATTCAACAGGGCATAACTTTTTTACCATTGGGTAAAAATCAACCAAATTTTTTTTTTTCTTTCTCATTGATGTGTATTGTTTACATGCTGTCAAACTCGAAGTCGTGTTTTTCGATTCAACGAAAATAGAGGTGAACCAACGCGAGTCGAGAGAACAAATTCTTTCCAAACACCTGGAATTTCCTGACCTGTCGCACCGGCAGTAGGGAAAAATGTTGAACATTCACGATTCAACCGTCTCCAGAGTGTTGAAGCGGTTCCAGGAGCGGTTAACGTTGGACCACGGCAAAGGAGCTGGAAGAAAACCGGGACCGGAGAACAAAAAGACGGAGGGAAAGGTGAAGCGGATGATTAAAGCAAATCCCAACGTCTCAAGCCGTGATTTGGCTAAAAAGATCGGCATGTCGCAGAGCTACGTCCAGAATGCAAAGAAGAGAGCTGGACTACATACATACAAGGTACAGAACTTCCCAAACCGCGATGAGCGGCAACAATCGACGGCTAAAACTCGGGCACGGAAGCTCTACGAGAAGATGCTGACAAAATATGGCTGCTGTGTAATGGACGACGAAACGTATATAAAAGCCTATTTTAAGCAAATTCCGGGGTTGGAGTTTTTCACCGGCAAGAGCAAGTTCTATGTGGACGACAAATTTAAGAAGAAGAAAGTGTCGAAGTTCGCCTCCAAATATCTCATTTGGCAGGCCATCTGCTCTTGCGGACTGAGGAGTGAGCCTTTCCTGACAAAGGGCACAGTAAATGGCGAGATCTACAAATCGGAGTGCCTCGAGAAGCGCCTTTTGCCGTTCTTGCAGCAGCACGACGAAGCTTCGCTATCTTGGCCAGATTTGGCATCATGCCACTATTCTAAAAGTGTCCTGGAGTGGTATGAGGCCAATTCTGTCCATTTTGTTCCAAAGGACATGAATCCGCCAAACTGTCCGGAGCTGCACCCGGTGGAGCAGTACTGGGCAATGATGAAGCAGGAACTTCGGAAGAGCAAGAAGACACTCAAAGACGAGAAGGACATGTTAAGAAAATGGAAAAAAAACTGAGAAACTGGTACCGGATGACACTGTAAAGACTTTAATGGAGGGCATCAAGCGAAAATGCGGTCAATTTTACACTCATGGATCCATCGATTAACTTTTCTTTTGATTTTTGAAGTAAATATATGTATAAAACTACCCTAAAATTTTGGTTTGATTTCAAACATTATAAGAAAATTGGCATGACATTTTCGGTGTCGCAATAATTTCGTGTTCGCCCTTTATACAAGCTTACAACAAACTTGCGTATAAGCCTACAAGTTTACAAGATTGTAAACTGTTTCATGTTTATCTACATTCTACAGTCGTGCATATTTGCATGGTTGTACCCAAGTGACCATTTCAAGTTTACCTATATTGTGCTAACAAGTTCACATGGAAGTTTTCAAAAAAGCTTGTATTCAAGTTTCTGCACGAGTTTTCGTGCAAGCTTGCGTTCTAGGTTTGAGTTCTTTTTAAATCCATGCACAAATTTGCATTCTAAAATGAACAAGTTTGTTTACACATTTGAATTCAAAGTAAAGTACAAGTTTGTATTAAAAATGTACATGCTTGCATTCAAGTTTGAATTCTAGCTTTCAAATTTTCGTACAATTTGCATAAAACTAACGCAAAGCAAACGCAAATTTGCATGCATGCATGCTTACTGTTGTCCTACAAGATTGTTTCAAATTAATATACGAGTTGGCATACCAACTCTTATACAAGATCGAGCTCACGCTTACATACAAGCTCACAAGCTACGTAAAAAGTCAAAGTTTGTGTCGCCATTTGCATGCACGTTTGCGTAGATGCTTCCATACAAATTTTCAAACATTTTTACATGTAAGTGTGCGTTCAATGTTTTGTGCAAGCTAGTAAACATATTTGTAAAGCTTCATGTATGCGCGTATTTATGTCATTCACAACTCAAGTTGCAAGATCTTGTGTAGATCTTGTATCGCGATCGCACAATAGTTTCATACAAGTTTCCGAGCAAGTTATCGGTTCATTCTATCCCCTGAAGTCTGCTTTTCAAGTTTGCTTTCAAAATTGCATACTAATTTTATGAATAGACATGTTTTTTTTTAATTTAAAGTTTGCGTACAATGTTTCCCTTGCAATTAAGCTCCGCATACAAGCTTTCATCTAAGTTTGCGCACAGGTTGTCTACAAGTTTGAGTACACACATTTTGCGATAAAGTATGCGTTTCAAGTTTGCTGTTCAATTTTGCAGACAAGTTTGAATTGGAAATTACATACATTTTTCGTTTAGGCTTGTATACAAGTATGCCTACTAGGGTGTCCAAAAATCGTGTTAAGAAAGTCTTCGGGCTCACTTCTTAAATGAAAGGTTAGGGTATTTGGATTACTTTCTTCTTCGGAGTGTATTTGCTAAAATGCTCCCTACTGGTGACGAATTTTGATTTTTAGAAAAAATTTGCCGAATTTGGGTAAAATTTCGAATGCATGCCTCTTGAAGTGCTCCTGAACGACCTTTGATTTTTCAGCATTTTTTATTTTCTGAAGGTCCCAATGGAGAAGTTTGGATAGTTAGTTTGTACAAATTTTGAACTGTAAGAGCCTTTAAAACTTAGTAAAAAGTGATTTTTTTGTTGTTTTTCAGTAGTTTTTCTTCTAAACTGGGTATCTACAAAATTTTAAAAGTATAGAAAACACTTTATACAGTTGAGCCGAATACAGGGGCCTAATTTTGCAGAAGAAAGTGTATAGCTACGGCCAATAGGTATGAATTATTTAAGTTTTTGTTAAATAACCTTTTGACATTTCATGATATTCATCAAAAATAACATTGTTCTACAAAATAAAACAACTTAAGTGTGCTTGGTCCGCATAATATTTTTCGGAAAATCGAAGGAAAATGAAATGTGCCGTTTTTCGCTTGTGTCTACTACATCAGAATCGGTTTTTATGAGCATTTGATGATTTTTTTTAATTATTTTGTATACTAGTAGCCACCTAGCGGGTTTGAAAATCACTAAAATTAAACAAATATGTTGAGTTAATGGCAAGTTATGGCGTATATTTGAAGGCTGAATTGATTAGCGTATTCACATTTTATAAATAAGGTCTTATTACCATGTTAGGAACTTTAAAGTGGAGGAAAATGCAGAAGAGTGAGGTTAGCGTTGAAAAACTGATATTTACTGTTTAGATATGTGATCTATTCCGAAATAGTCAAATTTGGGACAAATATCCTCGAAAAAGTTTTACAACAGAATACAGCGCATCTTATGACACAATTATTTTGTTAAAGATGCCTCATAGAAGTAATTATGGAGAATTAACTCTTCAAAAAATAATTAGAGACTTGGCGTCATTACCCATGTAGCAATTCTGGTTTTATAGCACACTACAAGTACATTCTAAGTTTTAAGGAGACCTTCGAGAGTGCCATAAAACCTCAATTGTTACTAGCGTAGCAAAGTTATCATTATTTTTTTAATTTAAGTTACAAAAAAAAAATCAGATGCTCATCAAACCTCGTCCTGACATACTAAAGATGTACAGAAAACGTCATTTTTCCTTTTATTTTCCGAAAAACAATGTGTGGTCAAAACACATTATTTTTTGATGAATTGCTAAAAATGTCAAAGGTTATCTAACAAAAACTTAACTCATACCCTATTAGCCGTAGCTATACACTTTCTTCTGCAAAATTACGCCTCTGTATTCGGCTCAACTAAATAGTGTTTTCTATACTTTTAAAATTTTGTAGATACCCAGTTTTGAAGAAAAACTATTGAAAAACACCAAAAATTTCACTTTTTACTAAGTTTTAATGGCTCTGCCGCTCTTAAAATTCAAAATTTGTACAGACCAACTAACCAAACTTCTCCATTTTGATCTTCAGAAAAATAAAAAATGCTGAAAAAAATCTAAGACAGTTCAGGACCACTTCAACTGGCATGCATTTGAAATTTTATCCAATATCGGCCCATTTTTCAAAAAATCAATATTCGCCACCAGTAGGAAGCGTTTTAGCAAACTCATTCCGAAGAAGAAAGTGATGCTAACACCCTAACCTTTCATTTAAGAAGTGTGCCCGATGACTTTTTTTAACATGATGTCATTTTGGAACACATAGGGTGGGCGTAGCGTATTGGTAAATCGATCGCCTTGTACGCAGCGCACCTGGGTTCGAGTCCCGACCCCGCACATAGTGTTAGAAATTTTTCATAAGAGATTTGTCTAACCCGAAGAGGCGAATGACCTTAAGATTAAAACCTCTATAATCGAAATAAAAAAAAAATTGTAACACCCTAATGCCTACTAGTTTGCATACTTTTAAGATCGTCACAAGTTGACGGCGCCGGTGTTTGAGAGGTAAACGTGGCCGCCACTCATTCCAATTTGCCTGGGTTCAATTCCAGCCGAGGTCGTTGAGATTTTTCTGAGGTGAAAAAATCTGTGGTCACGTTTTCCTTTGGAAGGGAAGTAAAGCCGTTGGTCCCCGGTCTATGAGTTTGGTGGATCGATATCTAGTCCAGATAGTGAAGTCACTTCTCTGGCGTCGGTAAAGAAGAAGTGATCCAAATTCTATACTCTTACTAACAAAAATATCCTCCTCCTGTGATACTTGTGGAGTGCGCAGTAGTCTATACGGCCTCTAGCAAAAGCAAGTATCGGACTAACCATTCCTTTCCTTTCCTTCCGCGATCTACGTTCGGGCCTGGCCGGCGCCGGCATTGATAAATACTTTAGGTTTACCAGGAGTTGCACATTGAAAGATGTTCCGCTATTCCCAAGCATAATTATCTACTGATTCCCTGTGCAACTTCAGCTAGTCCAGATCGATAACGGAGTAGCAGCCAGGGGTGGTCGCACAAGCTCAAGCTTTTAAGATCGTCACAAGTTTGCATTAAAATTTACATACAAGTTCACGTACAGGTTTTATTCATGCTTCCAATCAAATTTGCATGGAAGTATTCGTTTAAAGTTGTCTATTTGATTGTTTACAAGCGCACGTAGCTTGTGGATAATTTTATCGTACATATTTATTTTCCACAAGTTTGCGTTCAAGTTTTCAAATATGATTGCGTACAAGTTTAGTGTTTCCAATTCCCAAATTTTACAACAAGTTCTCGTATTAGCTTGCATGTACACTTGCGTGAAAGGTTCCTTGTAACGATGCATTCAAATATGAGAACGAGTTTTTGAACGGGTCTAGCGCACGTTTGTGCACACGCTTGAGTATAAATTTCTCGCGTTTGCGTTCATGTTGGCGTTTCTAATATTCATTTTGGAGCGTGTGTTCAAAGTTTGCATTCGAAATAGTTCATACAAGTTTTGCGATCAAGTAAACGGTTAAAAATTTGCGTTTCTATTTTCGAACACCTTTATGTGCAAGAATTCATAAAAGCTTGCAATCGAGATTGCGTACAAGTTCTGCGCATGTTCGAGTACAATTTTTTGCACAGTTCGTACATTCGTTTAAAACGTAAATTTGCCATTGAAGCCAACTTTCTTTTTAATTTTGCATACATTTCGTGAACAAATTTTCGTTCAGGCATGCATACAAGTACTTACAGAATTGCAACTATGCGCCCGCATACAACTTTACGTACATGCTTGCATTCAACCTTACACACAAATTTCTGGTCAAGTCTACGAATGTATGGAGAAGCTTATGTATAGGCTTGCATACACATGTGCGTTTCCGGTTTGTTTAATAGATTTATAGACACAATGCATTATCACAACTGAGTCCTGGATCTTTTGTTATTATGCTAAGTAATAATAAAAACACTGAAATGCCTGTCTGTAGGATCTTCTTAACGCATTTTGGTGTTGCGTGTTGAGATATTCTTCCTTGGTGGTGACGCATTAGTTGCATTATTAGCCGCAATTTTGGGGTCAATCGGTCTGCCTTCTCTCGTGTTATTGTTCACGTCCATGTCGTCATCGGTATTGCTCTCTTGCTGTTTACTGTCAGAAGTTCGTGTTTGTTTCTTGTTCTTACGGGTCACTGCTGTAAATGTGTCTCCAAAAGAAATTTATTTCTTTATTGGTGATACCGGTTGTTGATTTGGAAGTGCTTGATGTAAGCGAAGCGAACAAACCTCTCGGTATGCGACTACTATGAGTGAATTTATCTTATTCACAACCGTATCCAAATTGCTCGGAGATTCAACCGCTTGAAATTCTCATAAACCTACTCGCCAAGCTCTCTTCGCATAGGTACAGTCTGTCCCTACAACCCTTTTGAAAGTATCACTATACGGCAAGTATGCCGAACTGTAGACGTATTTCCTGTCTCTGCTATCAATATTGACTGTGACCGCACAAATATCACGAGTTGTGAGGTCGGATATAAAACATTCGTCATGCCGTTTTTATTGCAAACTACAAGGAGGTCCATTTTCAACCTAGAACTTTCGTCTATGAAAAAACGGCTCTTGAACCAAAGCTAATGAAGGTTTTCCATCCTGCAGAAGCCGGGATAGGTTTATAGTTCCTGTACGTTTATGCTAGCTTCAGGGTTGAGAAGGCGAACCTCTTTTTCCTGGTGATCTTGAAATTTACCCATTCCAAATAAACTGTACCTGTAATTAAGCTAAATGTCAGTTTTACGGCGGTATTATCAATACCGCCATTATTAGAGTTTCAACCGAGTATCCCACATGCGGATTTCCACAATTGCCAAGCGAATATACCAAGTGCAGCAGCAGTTAAAGTTCAGCTGATTAATTAAGTTTTTCGATTGCACATGTTCTACAGATAATAGCTATTTCGTGTCGCCTATCTAGAGCGAAAGCATTCAAAAACAGCACAGCAAATTGATTTTTGTTTTCTTTTTCCCGAAAAGCAAGGAAAAAAAGGAAAGGAACAGCACTGCTACCGGTAGATACGCTAGGGACAGCACTGTAGCTGAAGAAAACTCATCGTAGCGTGCTTCGTTCGGTTATATTTAGAATGGAACAATTTAAATTGAAATGAAGGTAAAGATGGGAATTAGGGTGGTTCCTGGTTTCGGCATGTTGGTGGCACTATCCTTAAAATTTTTTCCAAAACAAGTGTTTGGCTGTAATTTTGAAGTTAGCAATCAAAAGATACTAATTATAGTGATCAACCCTACCAACAATATTACATCAGTTGATAATCTGCTTACAGCCAAGACGTCGATCGCCGAGCCTTTCCTTGCCTAGCCAGCTAGCTAGTGAACAAGTCGACGACGCTAAAAGGAACACCTGGAAATAGGAAAACCGGTTTCATTCAACGATGAAAACTCATTTGAAATTTCTTCGAGTATCGAATTCTTCCTTTAGCCTTCGGCAGGACGAATGATGCAGAGCAGATGGTTCGACAGCAGAAGTCACTAACCAGTCTGACTCTACTCGGAACCGTGCTGCGGTGGGATGGAAAAGATGCACTTCGTTAGTAGGAAAACCAGCAGCCAGGACTTGCAATCTTCGAACACACCGGCTTCTGCTTTCAATTCTTCCACTGCCACCAGATGAGAAAAAATGCAGTAATCGTTAAGAACGGATAAGTGGCTTGCGGTGAAGCCAGATGGAACTATCAATTTCGGTCCCGTTCGTCCGGGTCTCACGGGAGTCCCGATGAGATATGGGGCCATTCCCCGTCTTTGTACATACACAAGTACATACGTCGTTGCTGGATACGAACAATCTCGGCCAGCCTCAGGATGATATGGCGGTCGGGTCTGGTGTTGATACACATAATTGAATCAATTATTGTACCACCTCATTAATTCGCTCCATTTGCGTTCAAGAGTGACATCGCCCACATAGCATTCCATCAGGGAAAACAACAACCTACAAAAATCAGCATGTCCTGGAGTTGAGCAACCGAGATTTCGCCGTGGCGTCGGTTCTCTTCTTCGTTTGGCGGGGTTTCATGAATTTTTAAACCTTCAATCAGTGCGCCCGCAACAAGCTCGTATCTTATTGTCGCTTCCACAGTCAGGTCTTGCCTGCCCCCGCGGGATTGACGAGCAAACGGGAAGCCACAACAACAAACAAGTAGGTAGGAGGTTGGTTTCCCTTCCATGGGAATGCTAGGTGTTTTTTATGCTATTATTCGATGTTCATTTCTGCTTCAACGGCCGTAATATAATACCGAAAATTGGCTTCATTTTGGTTTCCGCGATGGTGGCAGCGAGTGCCGTGGTTTGTCATCGGGGCGGGACGACGGTGAATGGCACCGATGAATGAAGGAGGAAATCGTTCCTTCGTGTTGAACGATTTCAACCTATAATAAAAAGTGATTGCTATAATCGAGGTAGCGTACGGAAAGTAGGGTCGAAAATCGAGATCGATTTGTGGTGTTCTTGATTTTTTTTGCTTCACTCTTCATTTTCAGTGTCGTTTGGGTAAGACCCTCGTTATCGTATAATCATAATTGAACTGAAGATTATATATTTTGAGAAGATAATTTTGTTGGGCGTACCATTACAGTGGATTATGTCATTACACAAAGAAAACGGAGCTATATTAGCGAAGTTTGAAACTGTTTCCAGTTTCGTCGGCCATGACCTGCATTTTATTGACAGGCGCTTGGATTGATAGAAAGTAATATGTGCCAATGTCATCGATGTCGGGACTGATATCGATCAAGCAAGATGTAAATAGTAACCTCAACTGGATCGATTTTAGTGGCTATCCTTGCGATTAACTATTTCGGTTTAATTGTCGCGAACCAAATCGACAGCGAAGACCATCGAAGCTGAATGGTGAAAATGTTCTTAAGAGATGTTGTAACCAAGACTCTCCTCAATTTTGCAAGCATATCGCTCATACTCACGATACTCAGTCTCAGTTTGTTTTCTACTTCTACTCGAGATAGCACGAAGCGATATCTTGGTTACTTGAATTTTGCGTGCATTGTCTAAAGAGCAAAGGAACTCGGTACTTTTATTACTGTTCTTTGCAGCAAAAAGTATAGCTTCGGTCAATACGGTGGTCATTAACTTCAAGTCTCTTCGTATTATACTGACTTTAAGAGATGTAAAGCATTCTCGGAAGCCGCCCTTATTCAGTTCCATCATATCAAGCATACAGTATGCTAATAAAATTATACAAGTGGTCCCCGGTAAAAAGATTGATTTCGCATAACAACCTGAAACACGAGGATCAGTGTGATAGCGCCAAAATTAAAATCCCGTGTACACTCAGAGCCGTAGCGTGCGGTTGATCAGGTTGGCCGCCGCCAAGGGCGCCACCCTTAGAGGGACACTAAAATCTTGATCTGTTTTATAAAATGAGTCAGGTTAAGTCATAAAATAAGTCAGGATAGGAGTAACATTCCCAGGTACACACAAACTTATTGTTTGAAAGTCGTACTGATAAAGAAAGCCAAAGCAGACAGCAAAAAGGCGCATAACTGAGGCTCTACCAAAGGCGCTAGAAGACTACACTACGGTCCTGTTAGTCCAGAATAAACAACAAACAAGACAAAGACTTCAAATTAAAAAAAAAAAACGAAAATTATTGCAAACTTTTTCAGCTCGTTTTCTCAGTTTCATAGGAACGTGGGAAACAGAGATGTGGTGATGGGCAGCAAAGCTTTTTAAAGCTGTAGCAAAGGTCGTAGAGTAAGCTAGAGCATCAATCATGGAGAGGATAACCCTAGGGTTACCAAATGGGCTGAAAGCGAAATAAGGACATCTTGAATGTTGATCGAGACTAACAAATTTTACTCATCTTTGACTAAAATGTGTTTGTGGCGGTGTTAAGAAAAGATTTCCAATATTTTTTTTTTAGAACAGCGCTTTTTTGTTCTTCTGGGGTCCTAAGAAACTATGCAGAATATTAGGTCGTGGCATCCCGTGTTGCATTTGAAATTTGTATGGATATTAGTGCGAGAAATCCTATTTTTTGCATTTTCATTTCCAAAAATCAAAGTTTTTCCTTAAGTATAGAACTAATTGATTAAAGTCCATGAAGTAACTAAGAAATTTGCCGACTGTGCTAGAAAGTGATAGCGTACTATAAAAATTGAAGTCTCCTCGATGCCGGAAGGAGTTTCGTAATATCGCAAAGTCGGCGGTTCCCAACCTAGGTCCAACCAATCCTGAATTAAGTTGAATCTTTGGTTGAAATGCCACATGGGATTTTTGGTGTTCCAGGAAGCGATGGAAACTCTTTGTTTCTTCTCAATTGTCGAAGATCAGGTGCCGGTTTCTTCGGATTTGTATCAGAGTTTTCTGTTGCTGGTATATTTGGTGTCCTTTCAGGAGAGTTGAAAAAATTGTTGCAAAGACCTATTTGCTTATAATTAGTGCAATACTGCATGCATGACGCGCAGCACAAACAACCGATCAGGCAGACGATCCTTGTCGAAGAAGACGCTAAGCAGTCTCGCCAAAGGTCACCCGACATTAGTTGGAAGGGACATTTTATGCGATTGTCACTCAAAATCTTCGCTCACTGGAGCATGGGGTCATTGAAACAGACAATACCTTCCTTCAGTAGATCCACGCGTGTCAAGTTTGGATCGATAACTACACCATCGATCTCAACTTTGTGAGCGGGTTTGCAAACGCGTTACCCAAGTAACCTATAAGCATTACAACGTGTGTGTGTGTTAAGCTTCCTATCTCCCATTAGCTGGTAGTGATTTACAGAAAAAAGATGTTTGCATGTATTTAAACATTCATGCAAATAACTTGGTTCACGGATTTAGGAAGGTGTTAGCTCAATTGACTTTCCGATGACCCATTTCGTGTACAGTGCCAGACATGTTCCGAGGTCATCGTTCCATCAACTAGCCCCGCCTTACTGTAATGTTTGTATCAATTGGATTGTAACATTACAGTAAAACTTTCGATTCCATTTAAGCAGGAAATCGACGCGTATTTATTATAATGGTTCAATTTGTATATATAACATAACACATGTGTACTAGAACTTACCATTTTTTCAGTTTTCTACCTTCATTCATATCTTCCATTTATGTCTCCTTTAACTCTCATCCACATTTCTTGAATTCCTGCTTATTTAAGAAAGAAAAGGGGAAATAATAAAAAAGAACCGATAGACTCCGTGTTTTCCTCAGCGCTTCCGTTTCTCCTAGTCTGGTGTCACTGCCTGTTGGACTTGTGTAAGTTGTTCCATTGGAGATCTCCAAGGAGCTGTAATTGGAGAAAGATCTGACTTCTATCCAGAAGTATCAGTTTTTCACATCAATAGATTATATATGTACACTACAAAACAATCCCGTGTATAATTCAACCATTTTTTGAACATTTATATGTACATATACACACATAAACACATACACATATATACACACATGTATACATAAAACCGATTTAATCCACCCATCAGTGGGATGAGACACCTCTCATACATATAACTGTTGTATTATTCATTAATTTGCCAAACACACGCAAAGCTGGCAAGCAACTATATGTGAGACAAGCACAGCCTCGAGTCCTGCACGTATAACACGTATAATAAACTGAATAAATTAAAAAACAATAACAAAACAAACCAAAAATCAAAACAATTATGAAACAAAAAAAGTTAGTCATGAAATGGATAGAATGATCCATATAAATCAAATTAATAAAACAAATCAAATTAGCTCAAATGAAAATCAGACAATGTTAATAAAAGCTATGAAATTAAGAGAGTAAACTAAATTGTTTCAAGCTAACTAACTGTCATCCAATAACTAAAAGAACTGACTAAACCGAATTAATAAAATGAAGAAACTGAACAATATATGAACTTGGAAAAACTAACAATTTAATAAAATGATTAAAACAAATGAAACAATTAACATGAATAAAACAATAAAAAAATTATTGAATTAATAAGATAAATAATATGAATAATGTGGATAACACTAACCGCCATGTTTGAAAAATGCAAAAACAACCAAGTCCATTGCAGCCGCCAGAAAATTTGTCGTTTAAGTATTGAAATTGCCTTTAAATCGCATTAGCAAATAGCATTTGTTCCTAGGGGCAATTAGCACAGGCGAGTTGAGTCAAACGTCAAACTATTAAAATCGCCTGACGATCTTAGTCCGCATTTTTTTTTGACCGGGTACTGACTCCATTCAGATATCCGAACCGGTTCCGGAATGAGTTTAACTGGGAATCAGTGAAATCGTTGCATCAACTAGTCAAGTTCAGATGGCGCTGTCGATGCTAAGTGGGAACATTTTTTTGGTAGCTCGCGCACATACATAGTAAAATAATTGTGATGTGACGATAAAATCACTACGTCAAATTACACTATTCCAACGATACTTTTGCCTATCAACACATAACACAACAGGAGAAACGACCTACCGAGCGATTAACTTCGATTTCCTATCAAATATATTACATTTCACTGCAAAATTTTGCAAACTATGGGAGGAACACAAAATCACTTCCTAACCTATAAGCATTACAACGTAGCCTAATATCTGCTTTAGATGCACATATAAAGCAGTCTTAAAGAACCGTGAAGCCCTAAGTACTGACACAATGCTGGTATTATGCAACAAAAGACGAAATATACTGCCCATGATCGCATATCAGTCCCATAAAGATAGGAAATCCCATAGAAAACGGGACAACTATGCGATCATGGGTAGTATAGTGCTACACACTTAATTTTTTCTGTCGAATCTCAGCTTTTTTGATATCTTTCGCCGAAATCTCAACAGCTGAAATTCAGCAAACAATTTTTTTTACTGAGATCTCAGTAAAAGTGACGTTTGAGTGCTGAGACTCGGATAATATTTCACCGAAAATCAGTAAACTAATCTCACTTTACTGAGATATCAGTTTCTAGATTTGCTGACTTCAAAGCTGTTGGAAAATTACCGAGCCGAATTGAGTGTGTATTACCGTGCAGAGATTGACAGCTCGTTTTTACGGTACTAATGCTATTATCTAGCACCAGCGTACAAATTTCAAATTTGAAAGCCTAATAGTGTCACTACTAATGCTATTAATAAGCTTCAGATGGTTGTCATTGTCCACCATGGTTTTGAAACCATGTCTTATGTTTTCTTTCGGCATTATGAGCAAAAAGGAAAAATTTTAAAATAAAATGTTCTGTTTAAAACCGCAATTGACTCTAATGCATTGTAATGAATATCCTTAATGGGTTTTCGTTCTCACATGATATGAATGTTTTACGAAAATTACCTTTAGTGAGTCTCGAACTGAGATACCTTGCCTCGTCCTTCACGGTAAATGAGCTGCGTTTGGTGCCTGGACTATATTGCATATGTTCGATTGAAATAAAATATGCCGAATATAATTTTCTAGAAGAGTTGCACAACAAATAAGCCAACAGAATTACAATAGCATTATATCGGCTTTCTATTTGCTCTATAATGGCACTTAATGCACATATAAATCTTACATGCTTCAAAGATCCTTGAGGCATGTACGCGTTATATCAGCTTTATATACGCATATAGAGCAAGCGATAATGCTATATTTCGACTGTGCATTTATGCATTATTGATGCGAATATATAGCTTTATTGCATTGTTAATGCTGTAATGGAGTTTCAATGCAACATTAGTGCAAATGTATCGCCAATATAGTGGAATGGCTAATTGATCATGGTTACTTGGGTAGTTCTACAAATCACAATCGTTACTAATTAGGTCGTATTGATGTGTTTATGGTTATACAGACGAATGGAATGGGCATTCCCGTAAGTATATCGTTCGGCTTAATAGCGCTTGGACCGAAACTAGTATGCCCAATGGCATTCGGTAAGATGGCATTTTGCCAAACAACACTTGGTCAAACGGCATTTGGACACATGATCACTCTTTCCACCAAATGACACTTTCAGCAAGATGGCTCTTTCGGCCAAATGATTCTTTTAGATAAATGACTCTTTCGGCGAAATGAATCGTTCGGTCTGATGGCTCTTTCAGCCAAATGACTCTTTCGACCAGATTATTCTTTCGGCTAAATGACTCTTTTGGTGAATTGACTCTTTTTGGTCAAGTTACTCTTTCGCTCAAATGTTTCTTTCGGTCAAATGACTCTTTCGGCCAATTGTCTCTTTTAGATAAATGACGCTTTCGGCCAAATAACTCTTTCGGCTAGCTGTTTTTTTCGGCCGAATGAAAGAGTAGACTGTTGGCAACATTTTTGATTTTTATTGAAGTGTTTGATGCATTGTCTCCATTTTTAGAGACAAAAATATGTGACGCGGAAAACCCGCCAACTTACCCCGGCCCCGAGGTATGCATTGATACGCAAACAACTAAGCAATCAAATGAAGATTCAATTACTTCAACGGTCCTTTTGGAACGTGCTGAATGTCTTTTCAAGTAAACTGTACATTAACCGACATTTGCTATTATATTACAATCTCAATAGCCCGGCATTTTGACTCTAACGCGTACGCCATATTCTAAAACAAATTTTCGAAATTCTTCGGGCGAAGTAAATGTCTCCTGCATTGACGAGATGCACAAGAAAAAGATTTTCTTACTTTGGGAAGAATTCCAGAAATAAAAATATTTGATGATTATTTTTGCACTGTAAATAGTACTTGCTCCGCGTGCAGCACCGTCAACTTACCCCAACCACATGTTTTATAAAAAACTATTTAAATTTTTTTTTGTTCATGGATCGAGTAATATCTATATGGATACCGAAAGCTCTTTTCACGCGCTATCGAAAAATATTATCGTTCGGGAAATAGATTGAAAATCACCCTAAATAACACAAATTATTTAACTCTATCTCTTTCGGTCAGATAACTCTTTCGGTCAAATGACTCTTTCGACCAAATGGTTCTTTTGGTCAAATGACTCTTACGTTCAAATGACTCTTTTGGGTAAATGACTCTTTTGGCCAAATGACACTTTCGGTCATATGAATCTTTTAGCCAAATGACTCTTTCGACCAGATTACTTTTTCGGTTAAATGACTCTTTCCGCCAAATAACTCTTTCCGCCAAATGACTCTTTTGGCCAAATTACTTTTGGTCAAATGACTCCTTCGGCCAAATAACTCTTTTGGTCAGATGACTCTTTTATCCAAATGACTCTTGCGGCCAAATGACTCTTTTGGTCCAATGACACTTTCGGCCAGATAACTTCTTCGGCCAAATGACTCTTTGCGCCAAATAACTCTTTCGGCCAAATGACTCTTTCGGCCAAATGACTCCGCCAAATCTTTCTTTTGGCCAAATTACTCTTTCCGCCAATTTACTCTTTCGGCCAAATGTCTCATTCGGCCAAACTACTCTTTTAGTCAAATGACTCTTTGGACCAAATGAGTCATTTCGCACAAGGAAAGATTCATTTGACCGACAGAGTCATCCGACCGAAAGAGTTATATGGCCGAAAGAGCTATTTGGTCAAAAGAGTCATTTGGCAGAAAGAAACAATTGGCCGAAGGTTTCATCTGGTCAAGTTATTTGGCCAAAAGAGTCATTTGACCGAAAGAAGCATTTGGCCGAAAGAGTAATCTGGCTGAAAGTGCCATTTGTCCGACAGAGTCATTTGGCGGAATCATTGGCCGAAAGAGTAATTTTGTTGAAAAAGTTATTTGGACAAACGAGTCATTCAGCCAAAAGAGTTATTTGACCGAAAGAGTCATCTAACCGAAAGAGTTATTTGGTCGAAAGTCATTTGGCCGAAAAAGTCATCTGGCCGAAAGAGTTATTTGGCCGAAAGAGTCATTTGGCCGAAAGAGTAATCTGGTCAAAAGAGTCATTTGGCTGAAAGTCATTTGGCCAAAGGAGTCATCTAACCGAAAGAGCCAGTTGACCGTCGAAAGAGTTGTACGGTGGAGATAGTCGTTGGCCGAAAGAGTAATTTGGCCGCAAAAGTCATTTGGCCGAATGAGAAATTTGACCGAAAGAGTCATTTGGCCAAGTCATTGGCCGAAAGTCATTTGATCGAAAGAGTCTTTTGACCGAAAGAGTCATTTGGCTGAAAAAGTAATCTGGCTGAAAGTGCCATTTAGCCAAAAGAGTCATTTAGATTAAAATCACTTTTAATAATCCGTAAAGAAAATCTTATCTTTTTGCTCTAATATCAGAGATGGCAATTTTGGACAAGACCTAACAAACATTAGGAGCTGAACTATAAGACTACGTATTGATTTAAAGCAGATTAAAGGTTATGTAAGCTGAATAAAACTTTCGCTGAACTATTTAAACATTAACAGTTTATTCAGCCGATTTAAAATCCAGTATTCGCCAGTTCCAACTAGGCTGAACTATACTGCTAATAAATGTAATAGCGACAATATTAAAGCTTTTATTCAACCATCTTAATTAGACTGAATTGCGAGTTGAATAACCGATGCTGTTACCAATAGTAAAACCTTTAATCATTAAGCTGCACTAATGTCTTCAAAAGGTTGTTTCTACCTTTACATTTGCCGTTTTACCACCTTTGACTTTTAGCTGAATTATGTGTTTAACAAAGGTAATTGTAACTACTACAAAAATTGGCGCGATTAGCAAATCATGAGGAATGGCAACCGACCTGGGTTCGAGTCCCAATACACACACAATATTTTTTTTACTATTAAATGAAAGATTTTTTTTTATTATTTCGGTATATTCCAATTGAGATGTTTTGCATATATTACAGTTAAGGAGCAATAGATCAATAAATGAATAAAGAAATAAAGAAAGTTTATTTAGTTTTTTTATATCTACTGAATTTTCACCACGGGAAATACACGATTTACAGTTTTTCAATGTACAAGCTTACCAAATCACACGCGCCCTCGTTTATGTAAATTTACCTTTTAATTCGAAACGGTCTGTTTACTTGTGAAACATGAATATTCTCATATTGAACACAAGAGAAATTTTTTGTTCCAACGTCGCTATACATTTTTGACACCAGCATTGTTACCATAATTTTTTTCTATCCATCGACTTGCAAACAAAAGTACAATGAAATGATTATTCACGCTGGCGAACTTAGTTGATATAAATAAATAAACTATTGAATTCGAACAGCGACTTCCGCTTACCAAAAAAATCACAATGGAAAGAAAATCATTTGGCAGGGAGTGGTAAATAAATTGAGGAGATTGCCACCTTAGAATTATAAATGACTTCAATCCATCATTCAGTTACCACCACTTTCATATAACATCCATTTTTACTTATCTAAATGTTTTGTGACAACCATAAATCCTCACCTTGGAAACAAAAACGACTATAATCATCATTTTTGAAATAAATAAATTATGTAATTTAAAATTCCCGAATGTTCTAAAAATTATTAATTAAAAAAATTGAAATAAAAAAAAATATCGTAGGTTGGGATTCGAACCCAAGCCAACTAGGTTCACTCAAATCTATAGAAGGCTACTGTAGCCTTTGTACAGACTCTATTCAGCAGCCTAGACTTGTCGGTACATCGGTGAAATCTTAAGCATTCGTTGTATGTAAGATTGGTGCAGACAGTAAGGTAAGTGCTTAGTATTCAACAGGTTGCTGGTTCGGATCCAGGTACGTGATATGATATCCAACAAGGTAATACAATTTTTCTCTAACTGTAACGTAACACTAATAAAAGAATATGGCTTCCAAAGAGATTGATGGCGTGTGTAACTTGAAATAAATGTCTTTTTTAACAATTTTCCTATGATAATTCTCTCAGCTGAATAGCGGTAACGAAAAGGTTTATTGATAAAGCTGAACTGTGGTTTTCTTCAGGCTGTATACGTGCTGAAGAATTGTTCTTTCATGTGTCTTAATCAGACAAGCTGAATAAATTCTCCAAATCCCGGATGTTTAAGGGTGGAATAAACGATATATGATTACACGTATACTTCCAATGTTCAGCTAGAGCTGAATAAAGCAACTGTTAAAACGTTTATAAAACCACGAAATGTTTGTTGGGGAGATACTCTCTTCCAAAGCGATACGCATTCTGACGTTGAGACGTGCGGCGTTGCCAATATGTAAGTTCTCGCGGGCTACATAAAAGTGAGCCGTGCGTTGAAAGAGCGCACTGTTATACAATCATCCATAACTCTCGATAGTTAACAAAAACGAAAAATTATCAATACAGATTATTGAAGGTGATAGATTGACGCGTAATTTGACATACTTTTTGAAGTTTCTTAGCGTGAAGAACACAAGAAAAAATGCAATTGAAATTTTTAAGTAGATGCAAAGTACCGTTATTCACACAATTCTACAGAAGAAATATTTTCATGAGCTAGTGTAAATATCAATCCACAAGTGTACGAGAATTCATTCAATTCAGTAGTTTTAGAGATATAAAATTTACAATTTTACAAGGCAATAATGTTCAAGGGTTAATATCTTAAAGGAAAGCAGAAGTTTTAACGAAATATTCTTACCAAAAGCTATTCACCATAATCCCTATACAATAAAATATATCTCATGAAAATCGGTGATTTTGCGAAAAATTCGAGGATCACTTGACATGGCTTTACTCCCCTATGTTTGAATAAACCGGGCAGGCCAAAAAATCACAAGTTTGCGTGCAAGGGTTATATGGTATACAGATTCAAAGAACTGCTCATGTTTAAAAGAATGAATCAATCCTTATGTGCGTGTAAATCGAGTATCCGACCGGATAACAGGCTTGCTTGGTTGCGAGGGACCACCAACTAGCGCTACGCATAGCACTATTTTATTCTTTTGGATTCTGTAGGGAGGTCACCGCTTCTGATGATTGCTGCCAAATGGCTCCTTAAAAATACCTTTACTGAATTCTAATATTTGTCCTACATATATGTTTACATTACCATTGCTTGTGGCACTAAAAACTGAATTCCAACCGCACTGCGCACTTACTATTGAGGGATTCCATGAGAAACCGGCCGACCGCAAAATATGACCATCGTCGATTCGAACGAAACTTTGCAGGTATGTTCGCTGTATGAATCTCCATGATATTCTCTGGCAATTGGAATATTTTGATACAAGAGTATTTTTTCAAAAGGGCGTAAACGTTTCTAAGTGCATGAATTTCAAAATTTTTTTGTTCGGTTACTGTATTTTATACAGCAAAACTATCTGAGAACAAGTTACAGGGAATGAATACTTCTGTCCGAAAAAAATATACACTGAAAAAAATGTTGTGTCATTTTTCAAAAAAACAAAAATTTATGATAAAAATTTAAATTGCGAAAAAACCCATTTTTTTAAATTTTTATATTTTGTTACTAAAAACCTAAAGAGAAACGAAAAATTTTGATTGTGGTTGCATGATGGAGAAAAAATCGGTAAAAAAGTTTTTCTAACAATAACTTCGTACATGTTTTTAAATTTCATACTAATTGACATACAAAATTGTAATTTTATTGCAGAATATAATTCTAAGCACCATTTAAAATCAAAATGCATTTAACAAAAATCTTCCAAAATGCGATAGTTTTCGAGATATTTGAAATTTTGTCCCTTCAAAAACAATTTATTCGTGTAACATATGATTCAGCTATATAGTTTAATCAACAGACCCTATGGTTGAAATATATTTTGGTTGCTTTCATGTAACTTTCAAATGGTTTACAATATCGCCTTGATGTCAAAGAGAAAGTTGCACGAAAGTTTACGGGCCTTTTGAAAAACCTATTATTGTTGATGGAGATACGCGACTAACTTATGAAAAGGTCGTAATAAAACAAAATAATTGTGTTGTTAAAACAAAAGTTAAAATATCTCGAGAACTACTACATTTTAGGAAATTTTTGTTAAGAGCATTTCGATTTAAAATGGCGTTTAGAATCATATTCAAAAAGAAAATTGTATTTTTGAGTGCAAATAGTAAGAATTATAAAAAAATGTCAAAAGTTGTTGTTAGGAAAACTTTTTTATTGAAAGCTTCTCCATGATACAAATACACTAAAAAGGTTGCTTTTACGTCTTTAAAACCATAAACATTAAATTTTTGACATTTTTGATGGGGTAATGCGAATAACTTTTAAAAAGAGCATAATTACACGAATTAATTGTTTTTGAAGGGACAAAATTTCAAATATCTCGAAAACTATCGCATTTTGGAATATTTTTGTTAAATGCATTTTGATTTTAAATGGTGCTTAGAATAATACTCTGTAATAGAATTACAATTTTGTATGTCTATTAGTATGAAATTTAAAAACATGTACGAAGTTATTGTTAGGAAAACTTTTTTACCGATTTTTTCTCCATCATGCAATCACATTCAAAATTTTTCTTTTCTCTTTAGGTTTTTGGTAACAAAATATAAAAAATTTAAAAAATGGGTTTTTTCACAATTTAAATTTTTATCATAAATTTTTGTTTTTTTGAAAAATGACGCAACATTTATTTCAGTGTATATTTTTTCGGACAGAAGTATTCATTCCCTGTAACTTGTTCTCAGATAGTTTTGCTGTATAAAATACAGTAATCGAACAAAAAAAAAATTGAAATTCATGCACGTAGAAATGTTTAAGCCCTTTTGAAAAATTACTCTTGTATCAAAATGTTCCAATTGCAAGAGAATATCATGGAGATTCATACAGCGAAAACACCTGCAAAGTTTCGTTCGAATCGACGATGGTTATATTTTGCTGTCGGCCGGTTTCTCATGGAATCCCTCTTAAGCTACTACGTACTAGAAGTTATATTCTCCCTAGCAATGAGTGAGTTCTGAACTAATCTGATCACAGTAAGATATAACTCAACCTGTCGATGAATTTTGCCGAAGATACCACTCATCCAAATTATCCTTATCCCGAGAAATAAAATATGAAAAGCTTACTCACTAGCACCGCCTGACGGGTCCATTCCAATTCATTCTGTCTATAATCGAGCAGCCCTTGATTTACTCAAGAACTTTGCCGAAAACACCATCTTTCTAAGTGACACTCTTGAGATGTACCATAATTTATCAGGTCTTAAAAGTTTCTGCGCTCACTAGCGCCGCATAGTGAGAGTATTCTAAATTAATCGTTGGGTAGTTCTCGACCAACTTTGTGGAAGATACCACCCTTCTAAACTGCCTTTATGTTGAGATGCAAAAATTGAAAGAAAAAATGCGTGCTCACTAGTGTCACTTACCGGGTTAATCCAAAATACAGCACTTGTCCCCCTGGAGAACTTTATCAAAAACAGCGTTTTCCTAAATTATCGGACTTTAGAAATATATCTATAATGTTGAGAAAGTTGCATTCTCATTAGCGACGCCTAGTGGCCAAGTTCAGAACTAATTTATTCGCCTTAAGACAGAGCTCGACCTGTCTATGAATATTGCCAAAGGACACCACCCTTCCAAATAATCATGATCTCGAGATACAGGGTATGAAAAATAATGATCACTAGCGCCAACTGGCGGGTTCATTCAACCTTAACCTATCCAGAATCGAGTAGCCTTTGATCTCCTAAAGAACTAAACTAAACTAAACTAAAGCCGAAAACACCATCTTTCTAAGTTATTAGACTTTGAGATATATCACAATCTACCACATGCTGAAAGCATCTACGCTCACTAGCGCCACATAGTGAGAGTATTCTAAACTAATCTGTTACCGTCGGGTAGTCCTCGACCTCTCGAGAAACTTTTCTGAAGACATCACCCTTTTAAACTGGCTTTATATTGAGATGCAGAAATTTAAAGGAAAAATTCGTGCTCACAAATGTCACCTAGTGGGTAAAATCGAAATTTTTCTATACATTGTCGAACAGCACTTGTCCCCCTGGAGAACTTTACCAAAAACAGCGTTTTCCTAAATTATCAGACTTTAGAAATATATCTATAATGTTAAGAAAGTTTTATTCTCATTAGCGCCATCTAGTGGGCGAGTTCTGAACTAATTAGTTCGCCGTACGACAGAGGTCGACCTGCCTATAAATATTGCCAAAGACACCACCCTTCCAAATGATCATGATCTCGAGATACATGCTTTGAAAGAAATTGCTCACTAGCGCCGTCTGGTGGGTCCATTCCAGTTTAATCTAAAAATTCCAAACAGTTCACACGACATATGTGAACGCCTAAAGCCACATGTCCCGAATGATGTCCCGGGAAGCAAATATAGCTCTGGTTTGCTGACGAGAAAGCGAAGACGAACTCTTGTCTTTTGGTTCAAGAAACCAAACGCCTGGTATTATGGAATTTTTTGTGTCTAACTAGTGCTAATTTGGGTACTAGTTTAGATACATCGTCTAACTAGACACCCGGATTGTGCTAGTTACTGACGAGATGAATTCGAAACACAAAAAAACAAAACTTAATTAATTTTGTTATAATAAGCCAGGTTTTTGTTTTATTTTTTGTTATTTTAACAACTAACCAGCCGGATTTATAACAGGTTCTGTTTCAAAATATTTTTGAAATAAATAACTCCAGGTGTTATAAATCAGTTATGCCGATAGCGAATCGGTAGTCTATTTTTTCTTAAAATCTCAGAAACCGAACCCGATAACTCGAATTTCCATAAGACACAATGTGGGATTAACCTCTTTTGGACGCCAGCTAGTACTGGGGTTACCTCCATGGCCAACTTGGATTGGCAGTCCACGTGGATTACTTAAAACTATTAAAAATGTAAAAATGTTGACTGCGGAAAAAGGTGGGTTAGCCCCTTTTGGACGCCAGCCATTCATATTTCTATGGTTTTCTAGTAGTGATCGATGTCTTCACTGATTGAAAGCAGACTGTGATCAAATACTTGAAATCATGAACAGAGTGAATTCATGAAGAAAATATCTCGAAACCCCCACAGAGAAATTACGGAAATCGTAACGGAATGCCTGGAATTATGAATGTCCTATCCCAATCAGAAACACATAACAAAAAAAATTTCAAAACTATATCTCGCGTTGTTACTTGTTATAATTTTCTGTTATTTTAACTACTAACGAGACCAAATTTATAACACAATATGTTGCGAAAATTGTATCTTGTTATTTCATTCTGATCGGGTTGTCAATATAGTTAATATAAATCGGCGTATTCCGAAATCGTGAACAAAAATCATAAAAGAATACTAAACATTTGCAGAAAACAACCACAGTAATCCAACAAAACTTATAATCATAACGTCATGCATTTTAGGGTTGAATTCGTTTTGTGTAAATACAATACAGTTTCGTGATTTCAAGAGATTTGTAACAATATTCATAAACTTTAATAAAACGTCATTTTTTGCCTTTCTCTTATAGATAGGTTATGTAATCACTCTGAACATCGTCAACTTAATCCCGACCCGGAGTGCCGTCTGTCATATATCATTCGACTCAGTTAGTCGAATTCGGCAAATGTCTGTGTGTGTGCGTATGTATGTGTGTGTATGTATATATGTGACCGAAAATATGCACATCGGTTACTCGGAGATGGCTAAACCGATTTCATCAAACTTAGTCTCAAATGAAAGGTGCAACGTTCCCATTCTGCTATTGAATTTCATTAAATTCCGATTTCCGGTTCCGGAGTTACGGCTTGAAGAGTGCGGACACACAGCAAATACACATTTTTGGTTAAAGGTTATGCAATCACTCTGTACATCGTCAAATTAATCCTGGCCATTTTTTTTTTGACTTGCATAGGTTTTCTGTATTTTAACAGGGGCGTAGTTAGGGAGATACTCCCCGCATCACGCACCACCCTTCCTTTAACCGCCCTTCCATCATCATGTATCCCCCTACCCGAATAAACTTCTCTAATTCCTCCAGAATAAATTCTCCTAGTGGGTCTGAAAAACCAATGAAAAATATGGTTTGAAATGAAAAACTAATTAAAAATGTCATTTTTCTCATTTCTTAATTTTTGGCGGGGTCCAAACCCCCGAACCCTCCTCCTGGATCCGCCGCTGGTTTCAAGTGTTTCAGTTTCGACACACAGCAACTCAATTTCGTAGCTGTCGATTCATTGCAGGTATGTGCAATATGTACTAGACATTATGTACTAGACACTAGACATATTATATTAAATATAACCAGCCATGGAATCGTAGTTTGAATAAATGAGAAAAGCACAATTGCATCACTAGGTGGATTGAAACAGGTTTTTAGTAATATTTAGTAATATTTTTTTCTTAGTGTCCCGATGGCACTTACAAATGATTGTTAATTTCCCCTATTTTTTCAATTTAATTCAAATTTACTAAAATGTCGCCAATGTTTGGTTGCGATCACTTTGATGGTTCCAATAACAGTGACACAGATAATTAAAGCCACAGTTTTTTTCCATCACCTTCCATCCATGTTTATCAAAACCATCAGTACATTTCAAATGCAGTATCAATTTACACGATCCAGAGCACTATCGTTTATATCACTCTGCTACAGGCACCGAATTGTAGTACCATTATCACCCGTGGCTCTCGACCCGAAGGTCACCCATCAAACAACACAATTGAATAATTGCGCTTGGATTGAAAGTGTGTTGTTTTAATCTAGTTTATCAATGCGCCACACCTGTTAAATAAAGTGTAAATTCGAAAACAAGCTTTCCGCGTTAGACCATGGAAGAATAGCTATATATTCTATGGCAACAAAAAAATTTTGAAATTTCAGTACATAAAATATAAATTAATTGGATCCGGCCTGTGAGGGGTTTGAATTACTTTTAAAAATTTATGAACATCCTGTTCAGGAGAAAAATTATACCGAGAGCCGCTTTGCCATAATAAATACATAAAATATCATTGCAAGGGTGGCTGGAAAGAGATGTAAGTCAAGTTGGTCGGCTTCTCTGGATCGGTTCACGTTTCGACAAGTTTCGATATTGGCAACAGTTGTGAGTAGATTAGTACACAGCAAAAGAGAATATCGTGGATATCGTAGTCTAGAGAATTTTTTCTTCAATGACTCGCGAAAATGGCCATCGGTATCGAGAGAAATACCGCAGCCGAGGAATCCTCAGCACCAGCTAGCAGATAAATAGGAACGTGTAGCGCCACGAAGGATAAGAAACCTTACGAAGATGCTTGTAAAGAGATATAAATCATTATGATGGACACCTCCGGATCGGACCCTTTGAGAATTTTCCGCGGACGGGCCTGAGTTGGATTAAAATTCAAATGCAAAAATTTTCGAAAATCTTTTTGTTTGTAAAGGAATTCGCTCGAACTAGTTTTTCAAGTTTTTAGTATTTCACGCATATACACAATTTAAAAAATGCTTTGCTTAGAATGCTCTCAATTTAAAATAACAAATTTGCTAGCTACTTTAACTCAATTATTCATCGTCGACTAAACCAATGACAGGCTGTTAATAGATTTCCATTCCACAAACCGATGGCGAAAGCAATCCCATCAATTAGTACTGCTGACAGGTCTCAACATCTTTTTGAGGAATGAACTGCCCTAGAAGACAATCAGTTAGCAAAAGTGCTGACAAGTCCCCCTCGGCAGAGTGAGGAAATCGCGTCGACAAAAATGATATCCTTCTTAACCCGTGAGCCAACACCATCAGTTGCGCGAGTATCAAATTAATTAAAAATATCGATTAAACGCCTGTCGACCCCTTGTCCCCTAGGTAGCCGGATAGATACCGAAGCTGCTGCTAACGACAGACCTAAAACGTACCACCGAACCCTGTACAGTGTCAGCCCGGCCGAGTCAATTACCGGTGGAATAAATGGTATATAAAATATTTTAACTAACTCCGCTCGATTCTACCCACGAAAGAAAGGGCTTTAGCCTCGGGGCCTTTGCTCATCTAACCACCGGGGCCCGGCGGGGTAATCCGAAACAGTTTCGCTTGGCTTGAACTTGTTTGCATGAGTTTCTGAAGGAAAAAAGAAAAATAAATAAACACGCCACTTTGCTGTACACTGGTTTCCCTTCACCCGGATCATCTTTCGAAAATGCCTCAAGTGGCACAAATTGTTTCATAAATTCAATTAAAAAGTTGCTTCGGCTTGCAGCACCAGCAGCAATACGGTATTTTGCCAAAGCCATACGCCATCGCTCGGTCAGGTGAAGTACGGTCGGGGGAGTAGTTTTAAGAGAATGTATCACAATTTAGACCGACACTTTTTATAACACTACTAAACACTGCGAAGGGAAAGGAAATGATATTCGTGACCAGTCGGAATTTGTTTTCGGTGTAATGGGGGTAAAAAAGAAGGACGAAACCATACGAACGCAGGACCTCAATTTGTCTAGTTGATGACCCGATAGCGAGCGGCTTTCTCGTGGGTGGAATCAACAAATTACTTACGCTTGATTGGGCTGGGGTGGGAAATTTATGGGACACCGTTTGGCAAATTAATCGGATGTGTCGTTACAGATTGAAAATAAATTTTGCTTCGGTGATTGAATCAGATGACCCATCCACGTCAAATGGATGAAAATAAATCCTATCGACACTTTGTCACATGACGAAAGTACAAGCCTTTCGGCGCATACACATACAAATGTGGACCCGATCCAATCTAACAATTCTTTCGTACGTCACACAATAGCAACAGATTTCAGTTTGATCCCTAACCATAACCATAGTCACCCTCCGTTGGCATAATAGTCGAACAAACTGTGCAATCATCTATTGTTGTGCCAAACGAAGATTTATCGCTTCCATTGCCCCTGGAATAGATCCGGTGAAGGGGGTAGGGGGAGAGCTACAACGATTAAAATTGCCACCCGGCTGAAATGATAAATGGCTCCTCACTCGAACCCACGCTTCGCAATAAATTGCCCGCTGTTAATAAAGATATGCAGCGAAAACAGAGAATAAAAAAAACGCACATACACACATACAGCGAAAGCACTGCACAACTTCTATTCGCGCGATTGATAAACCAGCTAGCGGTAATAAATCATGGAAAAATTCTCTATCATCACGAGCGCATCATCGCATGATGATGGGTATGAAGAAGCGAAACCGCGACCGAATAATAAAGCTTTAATGCAACACAGCAAAATGCGGGGCGGGCGGCCGCGCTCGGGTAGGGATTTGAGCGGTGGGTGGTGGTTTGAGTGAGGTAGCGTGAATATATTTTAACTTGAAAAGGCACTGAAGCGAGTGCTTACTTTTACCTGCAGCATTTGAGATGTGATCCCTGGACTGGGATTCGCGCGGTTTCAAAGAAGGATAGGGTCCGACTAACATGCCCTTTAGAAGTTGCCTATCCATAAAGCATAATTTATTAATAATCTCGTTGGTTGGAAACCTTTTCAAACAGTTCTGCTCTGCACTCTACTAACGGTTCGAATTAGCGTTCGTTTGAAGGTTGTTGGATTACCTACACGCGGCGGGTGTAGGCCATGAATAATTCTGTTTCGAGTTTTTATCGGTACGCGCAATGCAATGCTGTAAAAATTAATTTGTTTTCGGTCCTGGATAGCAATTTTTCTTGTTTATTATTATTTGTGACACTAGAGTGAGAGTAATTTTTGGTATGTACAGTATCGTGGATTATAGCGAAAATAACCTCAGTCATTTCATCCAGTAGGTTCAGCTAACTTGAAACTGACGAATCATCATGGCATCATGATTACAACAAAAAATAATCAAAATAAACAAAAAAGTTTATCATTTTGTGTTGTTTTCAAACGAGAGCCAAAACTAAAACGAAAATATTGACCGTCACTCTCCATACAGCTGTGGCAATTATTTCGTAATAATAAACTGATAAACTTCTTGACTTGAAGTTTTGGAGGACACGTAAGCACAAAAAATCAACAATAATGCCACCAGACTGCTAAAAACAAGGTCCACCAAGACACCATGCGTCTCCGCTTTTTCATGATTCTATGCCAAACGGTGGTAATTTGTGGCATTTGTTTGGACCAATTCGAATGTAGAGCCCAGATAACTAAAGCAATAGTTGAACAAACAAAACAGTCCTATCCTGTCACTAAGTTAGTGTCAGATTCTGATGAGACGCAGTCGAAACACAGATGACATAAGCCAAATATTGTATTTGATAAATTCATTTTAAATTCTTTGCCATGCAATTAAGAGCATCTACACATATACGTCGTTACTACTTCGTTGCCCAAGTAACAATTTGGATTATAACTAAGTTTTAGAGCATTTAATTAAACTAAAATTTAAAACCTCCCATGCCTACCTAATGATTTTATGTCCTTCGGCTGCTTTTATAGCAGTTTATATTAGATTACACTAGTTTACAAAATAAAAATAAAAATCTGAACTTTAATATTCGAACACTATTTCTGATGTAAAATTTCGTGCTGAATCCGTAAATGAGGTCCAAAAATTTACAGTAGAACAGTTTTCGAGTTACAGTAAAAAAATTAATTTCACCTTTAAAATTAAAAGTGCGTTCAGTAAAGTCCAAATATCTTCGGTTGTAGTGCATCGATATGAAATATTATTATGTTGAATTAAAGGTAATTGAATGCACTTTCGATCGTTAGAACATTTTGTTCTAGTTCGACTACTGGTTCTGGTGTTTTTTGCGAATCTATTGAACTTTTTCTTGATTTTTGTCATTTTTTGAAGAAAAGTGAGCGTTTGGTCAATATTTTGGGCAAGATAATGCAATCCTAAAAATATATATTTTTATGGAAAATTAAAGCCTACGAATAACCAATGAAAATAAGCACGTATTAGTTTAAATCGGATGGAAATTGTGAAAGTTATTCAATTTTTGTAGAATGGAGATTTTTGAGTTTCTCTGGATCAACTTATTGAACCGTCTCGATTCCATATTTTTCTAGGCTTTGTTTCATAATATATGAGAGAATTTCTGTCAGAATTTCGTTAAACAAGAAAGTGGACGAATATTAAATGATTTTAGTGTGGGGTAATTTTCGAACTCGTTTATCCAAATGACTCAAGACTTCTGATAACAATAATTTTAGACTCAATGAAATTATAAGTCATCGAATGTTTGGTATGCAACACTGCTTGTAATATTTACAAGTGTATTGCATAAAATAACACTCTTATGACACAAAACTCGTTATAAACTAAATCCTCACACGTCATAAAATTTGTTTTTTGAAACGCTAACTGCTCAACTGGATTTTGTACAATGTTAATACAAACTATACGAATCCGTAGAAATATGTGATACTACATATGTCAAGTTTTATAAAATTAATAGTTTGTAGAACTTTTAATTTGTTATCCTTCATAGAACATCTAGAAGTTCGTGTTTTGAAATTATGTAGGACATCGACTAAGACTTATTTTAGGTTTAAAATCTCAAAATCTGAACTTCAGAATGATTTAAAGAACGTGGAATATTTTGTAATTGCACTTAGATGTTTTACGCAATATATCGTAGTATATTGAAATTTTGTGAACCAGTACAGTAACACCGGTACATCGTAGAAGCCAATGTGAATCCCATATAATTTCAAATTATAAACTTCAAGACGTTTTAATAACGTAAAATAAATTGTTAGTGGAACAAAACGTGACGAAATAGGTGGACCCAGAGAAACTCAAAAATATCCATTCTACAAAAATTGAATAACTTTCACAATTTCCATCCGATTTAAACTAATAAGTGCTTATTTTCATTGGTTATTAGTAGGCTTTAATTTTCCATTAAAATATAATTTTTAGGATTGCATTATCTTGCCCAAAATATTGACCAAGCGCTCATTTTTCTTCAAAAAATGACGAAAAATCAAGAAAAAGTTCAATAGATTCGTAAATAACGCCAGAACTAGTAGTCTAACTAAAACAAAATGTTCTAACGATCAAAAGTGCACCTTTAATTCACCATAATGATATTTCATATCGATGCACTACAACCGGAGATATTTGGATTTTACTGAAGGCATTTTTAATTTTATAGGTCAAATTCATTTTTTACTGTAACTCGAAAACTGTTCTACTGTAAATTTTTTGGACCTCATTTTCGGCTTCAGCACACGATTTTACATTGAAAATGACCACCAGCTTATTTAGTTCAGAAATGCTGTAAACTAGTGTTATTAGATAATTCGACAAAAACTGTCAATCGATGATTGTATATTTTAATATTTCTTACTTCTGTTTATGACGAATTTCGCGCCAACTCGAACAAATGTTGGCAGCACCCTCTCAGATTTTAATGAAGGTTTCCGTACATGAGAACTTTGTCACAAAAAGCCACTTTGCATACTTTGTTTTCCCAAAAATGATCTAGACCGTCGTTTGAAAAGGGTCAAACTTTTTTTGCCAATTTTTTTCAAATGGCTACAGTCTAAAAATGACAAATCCTACAAAAAATGTTGTAGGAGTGATTTTCACAAAATTAGTCAAATTTTTGAATAGAATATTGAAAAAATTCTTCATCGACTCCTACACTGGAAAAAATCGATTTTAAAAATTTAAAGTCGATTTACAAAAAAACGAATCTTTCATTTGAATGAAAATTTGTTCCTAGAAAGGTAATATGCCCTACCTACCGTCAAAAATTCAAGTTGGGCACTTTCAAGGAAAAAAGTAATTGAAAGAAAAAAACCTGTTTTAATCCACCTAGCGGTGCAATTGTGCCTTTCTCAATCATGAACACGAGAGTTTTTCAGTTGCTTATATTTATTAAAAGCTTTCAAATGTATACATTACAATTTTATTATACATGACTTGACAACTATATACAAGAAAAGAAATCATTATTCGAGTTCTAAAATTTTGCAAAAGAAAAACCAGCCACGGTAATATTGAATTGAAAAAAGTCCCAAAAAGTCGATTTTCATAAAAAAAAATTTTCGAGATAACATAAAATCTCGACGTTTCATGCATTTTAAAGATGGTTGGCATCAAAAATACGAGCTCGATTTCTGAAATTGCATGGGGTCCCCCTTTTGAAAAAAAAATTAGAGATCCGGCTTACATGGGAATTTAATATGTGACCGGACGGTTTAGTCTATATTTCCGGAATCATATAAGCCATCCGTACAAAATTTTTTGGACATCTGTGGGGATATTATAGCTATCATTTGGGACTAAGTTTGTGAAAATCAGCTCAACCATTTCCGGGAAACTGATGTGAGTTCGTTAATTTTGAAAGATGACGGTTTTTCGCGGGCACTTCCAGAATCGTCTACGGTGGTCAATGTAGTCAACGAAAGTTTGGTTGGCCGTCGGTGACCTAGAACAGCAAATTGAAGTTGTTTGAGAGACATTTTAGCTAAATTTTTACCTTTTTTGCTTTCATCGGAGCATCGGTTTGAATCGCAATTTGCTATGTGATCGCACGCCACAACCCGTAACTCCAGAACCGGAAGTCGGATCGTGATGAAATTTGATAGCCATTTACGGGTGCGCAATACCTTTCATTTGAGACTAAGTTTGGTTGAATCGGTCTAGCCATCTCCGAGAAACCGATGTGACTGTTATTCTGAATTTCTTTCTACTTCCGCCAGGGCTTCCGGAACCGATGATGGTGGCCAAAGAGACTTTGAATGGATGTTAGTGACCTAATACTACAAATCGAAGCAGTTGTGGTCATATTTAGGAAAATTTCACCTTTATGCATTCATTTCAGAATTTATTAAAATCGACATTTTCTGCGTGATCGTGCTCACCACCTTGTAATTTCGGAACCGGAAGTCGGATCCATTAGAAAATCAATAGCAGCCTATGGGAACGTTGCACCTTACATTTGAGACTAAGTTAGTCAAAATCAATTCAGCCATCTCTGAGAAAAATGAGTGACATTTTTGGTCACATACACACACATATGCACATACACACACACATACATACATACACACGCACAGACATTTGCCGAACTCGACGAACTGAATCGAATGGTATATGTCACGCGGCCCTCCGAACCTCCGTTAAAAAGTCGGTTTTCAGAGCAATTGCAATACCTTTCTATTGAGAAAGGCAAAAAAATTTCTTTATCAAAACTGGATTTTTTTCAGTGCATTTTTATCGAAAACTAAACCAATGAGAGTCATAGTCATCTCAGAATCCGATTTTCCAGCTGCTAGTTGCCTGATACATGCAAAAAGTATCAGTAACGAATTTGGTATATATCCATAACCAGGGCCTAAAATTCCCATATCCTTGCATTGAACGATGAAGCCCACTGGATTCACTTTCGTCTTTTTGTTGCCTCCTTCATTGCTACATGCATACAAAGCAAAAAAAAACAAGACATAGCCGGCTTTTTCTTTCGATTCTATGAAAGCGAGTAGCAGAAGCAGCGACTTTCGTTTTCCTACGACAATACGAAACTTTTTTTCCTACGACAATTCCTTTTAATTTACATCAGCAATTTTGATCCTCATTTTAATTTTCATTAAGTGAAATTATAGCATTGTGCATCGAAGAACTGCAAATAGAAGGCAGCAACAACGGGAAATAGTGCTTCAGTCGTCCAATATCATCGCTAGCTTTCAATTCCACAAAATCGAACAACGACAAATAAATATCGTTAATGGTGATGGTAATGAAATTGATCTTACTCGTATGCTTTGTCCTAGGTCGTTGTCTCATTCTCGTTTTCGCAAAGTTTCGTTGCTTTAGAAAGTAGCGCTGTCTCGTCATTTTCGCCTGATATTGGTAAATGAAAAAAAAATAAATTTTCGACTCTGTTTATAACAAACTTGAATGAAGACGGGAAGACTGGAAAATTATTGCTACAACATTTTTGGTAGGTTTTGTCATTTTTAGACTATAGCCATTTGAAAAAATTAGTAAAAAAAGTTTGACCCTTTTTAAAAGACAGTCTAGATTATTTTTGAAGAAAAAAAACAAAGTATGCAAACTGGCATTTTGTGACAAAGTTCTCATGTACAGAAAGTTTCGTTAAAATCTGAGAGGGTGCTGCCAACGTTTGTTTAAGTTGGCGCGAAATTCGTCTTCAATTTCCATTGCTTCCACTTTTCCTCTTTTTCTATTGTTTCATATTTGATTTTCATGTTTTTTTTCCATTTCGTCCAGGTTTTTACATTTCTTACAAAAAAATGTATAGGATTCGCTCAAACTTTGAAAACTTTTTCCGAGGCCCGGAGGGCCGAGTTTCATATACCAATCAACTCAGCTCGACAAATTGAGACAATGTCTGTATGTGTGTGTGTGTGTATGTGTGTATGTATGTATGTACAAAATGTCATGTAATTATCTCAGCAATGGCTGAACCGATCTTAATGAAACTAGTTTCAAATGAAAGGCCTAACGTTGCCATTTATTATTTTTATATAGACACTATTATTTTTGTTTTTCGATATGTTGTTTACTTTCTGAGATATAGGTCATTTTGCCAAACATTGCAGGTTTTTAGTAAATAACTTTCAAACAAAGCAACATTGTCTAACAATTAGAAACCTTGTAAAAATACCTTTCTATCAAGTTATATATTGTCAAAATCCGCTCACGAGCGACGGAGATATTAAACATTTTGTATTTGTATTCCTCGCTCACCAATCTTCACTAATTAAAAAGGAGACCGTTTCATATAGAGTATTGCTTTACTGGTGTTTTAGGGGCAAAACTAAACCGATTTTGAACATCAGGGTATGAAAACACATCTACGTGATTCAAGGAATTCGATTTTGAAAACATTTTGTGAATTACCTATATAATAATTGAACTATTTTTTAAAAACTCAATATGTAAGTTCACTACAAAAACAAAATAATGCGTTCATAGTGATTTTTTTTCTAGAGTTCATGTATTTATCCCTTGGATTAGGCGTTGCGTTCAATCGTGAAGTAAATATTGGATGGTATATAACTATACAGATCATCAAGTAATTCACCTAGTAGTGAGATAAGACTTCTCATACAATTATACTCGTGGCATCACCGAAAGAAACTGTATTTTTGAATCCCAAAACTCTAGCAAAAATTTAGCTCTTTGCAAAATTTAGATTATATTGGTTATGGCGCAAAAATTACTACTTACATTATTTAACATAAGGATGTAAGGAATCAATATATCGCATAATATACCTACAAAAATAAGGTCTGGCATGGCCTCACATGCTCTCCCCATATCTATCTCACTCTCTCTTTCACTCTCTCTTTTTCTTCATGTTGGTAACAACTGTCACGACTCACATCTATCTTGCTATTTCTCTATCCATTTCTAAGTTGTGTGATAAGATTCTCTGCTAATTTTTATTAATATTCAAGCTAATTTCATGTGTGCGATGTAATTGTGAAGGTTTGAGAAAACAAAACTATTTTTTGTCTGCTGTTACCCTATTATTTTCTTTGCATTTTAGTGTACAAGAGACTCGCGGAAACAAGTTTAATAATACATCCTACATGTCAAGTAAAATATTTGTAGTCCGAGAAAATTTGCAAAATATTTGCCTTATGGGAAAACTATGACTATTTTCAAGGTGGAATTGGTATTTCGAAACGTTGCACTATGGGTAGACAGGTGACCATCGAAAACTACATCAACTCAAATTTATTCCTGTTTCATTCAAAGCTTGTATAAACACTATAATAAATTCATGGCTATCTCAGAAAAATATGTGGCTTAACTGGGAGGTGGGACATTCCACGTGCGATATTTCAACTCTTCGTATCTCTATTGAATTTTGAATAAAACATATGCTCAAATATGTCATGTGAAAACTGAGAACACCTTTTCGTGATGATATTATTGAAAATGCACATACTTTATATTGGTATGAGCTTTCATGAAAAATAACGGATCAAAGCCCAAAAATATCCACGAATTAGATCCGGGAAAAGAAGTCTCCTAAAGTCCCTACTCTCAATGGGGGATGCAAGTACAAGGTGTCTTCTAACTTATCCTCGTCCATATCTGCTCTATACTGAGTACACTTCAATTGAAGTTTCAATGGAAGTCACAATTAGTAGTGAGGCATTGGATAATTCAGCACACGTTTCGTTCGAGTTTTCCATATTGTACAAGTAAATTAGCGAGGATTGCAATCAGAGTTTATGCATTGGACAGATAGTTGATCTGACTACATTTTTGCCATCCTGACAGTTTGAACCATTTCTTTTTCACAGTATTGGATTGTACAGGGCTTATTTATCCATATTTCCTGAACGAGAATTCCGAACGAAACAATATGCAAGCTATAAGGATGACTGGAAAGAGACTGCATTATAATCAACTGAATGCACGCCTTTTATGCTATCGACATAGCCTAGACACTTCACACTATTTATTTTAATTCAAATGAAAACTTTTAAATATCTACTTGTCTCTTTTACAAATCGCATTCTCCATATTTTGCTCTCTGTTCAAAGGGCTTTCGTGAGATTTTGTCTACTTTCCGAATCTGTAATAAGTTTTGATGTAGGCGTTAATTTGATAAAGTTATGACATATTTGTCGAATGATGATTTGTCAAATCGTTGTAAACGTCACGAAAGAATGTGTCATGTGACCTTGTCTCACTTTACTATATTCAACTGCGCGTTAAATTACTGGACCAGCAAATTCTGTTCTGCACAATATTTTTCGGGAATATATGACCAAAAAGTAAACTTTGATTTCCAAAGCAAATTGAACGTTCCAGGTTCCTGATAACTAATTAAGGTCTATCAATAATGTTGAAACACTAAATAATCTTAAAACGACGCCGTCAAGTAAAGAAGCGTAAAAACGAAAAGACTAAAACAAAAAAAGGATAGAAGCCCTAGAAATTCCACTGTATATTAATTAGCCTTTCCTCGGAAGATACAATTTTCAAAATCATTTCATAACTTTCTGATGTAATGGTTCTCAAATTCGTACAATCTGGATTATCTATTTTCTTATTTTATTCAAAAATGTTTTTAACTTTAACTTTAAATGATTATTGCATTTTAATTAATTGTTTCATTCAGCATCTTTTTATTAATTTTGTTAATCAGCGTTCACTTAATATACTTTATTCGTTTTATCATTTGGATTCACTCTGATCAGTTTATTCATTTCGTGCATTTTAGTCATATCATTCATTTCACTTATTTTATTCCCTGTTTTCATTCATTTCATTCATTTCATACATTTTGTTTAAAATGAAGAACATTTTATTAACCTGACTATTTTTTCAGTTTTATTCATTTCATCCAAATAATGCTTCTGACACAATTTATTTTTTCTATTAATTTATAACCTTACAGCATCGATTAATTTATCATTTCAATCAATGCATTTTCTTCTTTTTTATTCATTTTGTCAATTCACTTCATTTTATTTATTTGGTTCGTTTGTTTCATTTATTCATTTAATTTATTCGTTATTCATTTTAGTTTCTTAGTTCATTCCATTCATTTTATTCATTTGAACCCTTAAATTAAATTGATTCATTTAATTCTTTTGATTCATTTGCTTCACTTGATTCATTTGATTAATTTGATTAATTTGATTCATTTAATTCATTTTGTTCATATCTTTAATTTTATTCATTTCAGGTTCAGTCATTCCATTTATTTATTTCCTTCAATTTGTTAGTTTGAGTCAATTCATTCTATTAATCTTATACTTATTTCTAAATATAGTCTAAATTTTCATTAATTAAGCTAATATAATTTGATTCGTGTATTTGATAATTTTGATTTACTACTTCGCATGAGTTCTGCAAACTAATGAATGATAATGAAACAGTGATATGTGTAAGAAATGTCTCATCTCACTGCTAGGTGGATTAAATCGGTTTTTCTTTCTATTTTCTCAATTTATTCATATTTCACATTTTTTATATATTCTTCTCCATATTTTTCTTTTCGATTTTTACCATTCTTCTTTTTTAAAATTGTTCCCTTTTTTATTCAATTCGTATCATTTTTCCTGTTATTCCATTTTATCTACCATCCTATTTGTTCCTTTCTCTTCTGTTTGTTCAATTGATTTCGTTAAATTTATTTTATTTATCTCACCAAACTTTTATTTTTAATATTTTTTTCTTGTTTTTTTATTATTGTTTTTTAACCTTTTTTTAGTATTTTTTCTATCCGTCTTTTTCCCATTTTTTTCATTTTTTAAGTTTGTCTCATTTTGGTAAAAAAAACATTTTTTCTATTGCATTCATTTTAATTTTTTTGCTTTGTGCATTTTGTTGTTCTCCATTCATCAGTTTAATGTTATTCTTTGGTATGTATTTTTTCAGCATTCTCCCATTTTTTTCTTGTTATATTCCATTACCTTTAACATTTTTCTTTTTTACTCATTTAAACAATTTTGAATTTCAAGTTTTCTGCTTAGTTCAGTTTATCATTTGTATATTTTTCCAATTTTTTTTTATCTTTTTGCGTTATGTGTATGTTTTCTGTTTTTCATTCCATCAAATTTTAATTTTTTCATGCTTTTTCTTTATAAAGATTTATTTATTATTTAACCCATTTATTTTTTATTGCGATATTTTTATTTTTTCCCATTTCTTCCAACATTTTCACTTTTTATCTTTTTGAACCATTTAGATTTTTCATGTTTTCTATAATTTGGGGCTTTTTTAACTTATTTTCGTTTTCTATTTTTTTCTTCAATCTATTACGTCCAATTATTCCTTTGTACTTATTCAATTCTAAATTACAGGTCGGACTCGATTATCCGGGGATTTCAAAAAAATCTCACCCCGGATAATCGAATCAAACTTTTTATGTGTTATTTTATGAATTTAAGCTTTATACATGAAAAAATTAGAAATAAAATGGTCTGGTTAAATTTTCCTATTATGGTAAATGTAAATGTACCTATTTTGACCCTAGTCGATTTCTCAGAATTTCAATGCGTTTTATATTCGTAACGAGTTAACAGTATGTATCAGTTGTTTATAGCTATTTGCGCAAGAATTCTAGGACTAACTTTTTAATAAGGTGTGTCTTCTGTAGTACAGGACTAACTCGATTACCTGGGGCTTCGATTTTCCGGGGCAAATGATTCGATTACTCATAGACTAGAAAAGAATAAAGTTAGTAAACGGGGGGTCGTCTGCTTCTTGTCTCTAGTATAATTTACGGGGTGGTACCCAAGAATTGAAATTGCCTCCAGTGACTGCCGGACGTCTTATCAGAATCTTGTTAACTATTTCTCGTCTAACTTTTTTCTATCGCATATAGGGTTCCAAAACTATTTTTTCTTAAAACTGTTGGCATCATGAAACACGAAAAACCTGCTTTAATACAGATAGGTGCTTCTTTCGCAGTGGTAGAAGCTGCTCAATATTTACCTTCCGATCATGTCCAATTTCATGAAAAAGGTAGTTGAAGGCAGTCTAAATTAGAAAATTCTATCAGTTTCCAATAATATTTACGTATTGGCTACGAAAACATTCTAAAAATGCACTTTTACCATTAACAGAAACTATCCCTGGCATCACTGTTTCAGCGGAACCCAACCAGATTAATTGTGATAACTTTTTTTCTACTCATCATATTTATAACTGTTACTGCTCGAATGATGTTATTAGCCTCACTTGTCATTGTAAACATACATTGTGTAAATCAAAAGTTATAGTCGTTTAAAAACGTGGTTATATATTAACAACATTGGCACGAATCCAAATTTTACACCGGATTTCATTGAAAATAGGAACATGGATTTTGAGAAGGACTCATCAAAATTCAGAGAAAAAACCTGTTTTAATCCACCTAGTGGTGCAATTGTGCCTTTCTCATTTCTTCAAATTACGATTCCATGGCTGGTTATGTTTAATACAATGATGGAAATGTATGTTACATATTCAGTATGATTTGCACATACATACAATGGATCAACAGGCAAGATCTTAAGATACTATGTGTCGACACTGAAACATCGCTTAAAACCAGCGGCGGATTAATGAGGAAGATCCGGTGGTCCGGACCGTGCCGAAAATTTTCAACTTGTTAAGAAATTTTAAACTAGTTTTAAATTTAAAGTAGCAACCCCTCATTGCATACTCCTACCTAAGCCTTTATAGGTCAAAAAAATTAGGGGATTAGGTTGACGATTTTTAGAGTGATTGCATAACCTTTCTATATGAGAAAGGCTATGCCAAAGTCCAAAAAAGTCAATTTTAGTGAAAAAAAATATTTTTTTCGAGAATTCATCAAATCTTAACGTTTTATGCATTTTAAAGACATTTGGCATCAAAAATACAAATTCGGTTTTGAAATTTTACAGTAAACCCCTTTGAGAATTTTTCATTTCAGTTTATATGGGAATTTGCTGTGTGGACGCACTCTTCAATCCGTACCTCTGGAACCGGAAATCCAATCAATAAAAAATATCAATAGCAGCCGATGGGAAGGTTGTACCTTTCATTTGAGACTATGTTTGTGCAAATCGGTCCAGCCATCTCTGAGAAACATAAGTGACATTTTTTTCCACATACACACATACATACACACAGACATTTTCCGATCTCGACGAACTGAGTCGAATGGCATATGACATGGCCGGGATTTTTAGAATGATTGCATAACCTTTCTATATGAGAAAGGCAAAAACATAAAAATACGGATAAGGATTCAATTGGAATTTTGAAATAGATTCCATCGGAATGCTAAGAATGCTTAAAACTATTTTTTTGAAACAATTTGTTAAAATTAGGAGTGTTTACATGGACCGAGGGGTGGTTAAAAATGACACAATAATTTAGGATATTATACATTGGCTCTAGATGAACAATTTATTCAAAACTGGTTCCAATTCGTAAAGATTGATTCCAAATTTTGGTTTTTTGGCCACTTTGCGCGGAATAACCCATATATAAGCTTTTTTTGAGGTCCGCCAAAATTTGTGAGAAGGTTAATCCTAGACCCCCGAAAAAAAGTTTTGTTGACTGCAGTGATCGAATTAGCACTATAATCAGACATTCTAGTTGAAATTTGAATCTTTTTCGAAACACTCGGATAATCGAATCCCCGGTTAATCGAATCCCCGGATAATCGAATCCGACCTGTAGTTCAATTCAAAAAATAATCTGTCCCTTTTTTTGATTTTTCAAAGTAATTTTTATCTCTTTATTTATTTAATCAATTCTTGCCCATGTCATCTCTTCTATTTTGGAAAAAAAAATATTTTTTTTTTCCATTTTCAGGTTTTATTTCTTTTCATATTTCAAACATTTTGTTTTACTTGTATTTTTATGCCTAACTCAGTAAATCCATTTTGTACATTTTTATATTCGTTTACTTTTTTGTAACTTTGTTTTCATATTTTTTGTTGTATTCATTTTTTTTCTTTTGCTGTTCATCCTGTTTTTTATGCTTATGTTATTTCATTTTCCATTTGAACATTTACCCGATTTTTGATATTTTAAACATTTTACAATATTTTTTGTTCTTCAATTTTTGTCCTATTTTTTTCATTTCCTTCGTTTAACATTCCTTTTCCAAACAAATATCTGTTTTCTGCGCTTTACTACCCCTTTTCCTGCACCATGTGATCAATAAAATGAAGAGCATTCCCAAGCAAATGAAACAAACATAGCTTCTGCAGGTCCATCGCGACTAATCAACTTTTAATAAATAATTTTTGATTGTTATTGGTTTTTAGTTGCTATCTAAAAGAGCTAGAAAATATTTTTTGCAACAGGATATGTTCAAGACTTTTCAGCTCTCGGCAAAAGATCGCATCTTGACATGGAAACAGACTCTATCTGCCACTCGTTACAATTAGTGGTCGAATGTCACTCGAGTAACGACAGAAAGAACACACACACACAATGGTTGAAATTGTGATACGACTGCAATTCTCCTTTTGTTCAGCCAGCAAGCTCCAGCTATTCCATTAATTCCATTTCATTGCAGTTGGAATCATTAAATCGACCTAATCTTTATTTCATTTATCTGAACAGTACATGAAAAAAATATGCTTCGCTGCGCAGATCTCTCTCATTATAGTGCAGACCATATCTAGAACTCGAGGAAGAACATAAAACATTGTGACGATGGCGATATCCGCCCTTTGCAGATGTAACGCTCGTAAATCCCTCGTAACGAACTAAAACTGCATTCCACAGCACTTACTCTCGGTACGATTTGAGCAAATGTCCTGGTAGCAGCCACTGCCAATCGGGGTAATCGGTAGAGTGATTTGGACCGGAATGTGGAAGAATATGCCAAGATGGCGAAACATAAAAAAACTAATCAAGTGATAATACTGGACAGTTAGTTGGTCTGATGATCCGATGATCGATACAAATAGTCAAAAGTTTCGTTCATGCTTGGTTTGAGTTACGAAAAAAAAATAGTTTTTGGTACGTTTTTTGTCAGAGAAAAAAAAAGAGAAAAGTTTTCTCTTTCATAAACTGATGGGAACTGTATTCAAGCAGTAATATGCTTGTTTCGTTTTTGGATCGGAGTCGCTCTGGGTTCGCTCGGAGCTGTCATTTTTATACGGATTTTGTAAATATTAGAACAGACCTAGAGCGACTCCTGTCTGGAAACGGGATCGGCAATGGTTTCTCCGGGGTTCCCCTTCGGGGGGAGTTTTGGCGGATGGCTTTTACGTAGTTTGTCGAGATATGATTTAATTAGTTCAGTGCGGGTAGGACAGGTTTCAACAAAATCTAATGCGTCAAGGCACCGTCACGCGCACAACCTCGATGGAATATACACTGGAGTTCAATTTGTTCTGATTGAGATAATTATTATGGGCATAATTTCGATGCTTATTATTAACGTTTTTAATTTATAGCTCTTCAGGATCGGTCATAGATCGAGGACCCATATTCTGTACAGCGCTGCAGCGATGGCTTCTCATCTGGCGCTGTTAAACGCGTATGGGTATACATGTATATGTGCAAATATGTGTGTGTGCAGATATATGTGTGTGCAGATATATGTGTGTGAATGTGTGCATGAGTGCGTATGTATGCATGTATACATGCGTCTTTTCATATGTATGTTTACAGGCATGCACACATGTGTGTATATATGTGCATACACTGGATATTTGAAAGTAGATCGCGATCGGTGGTCCGACGAAACTTTGCCTTAGAGGTTGGAGGTAGGTTCAGCCCGCGGTGGCTATGACTCGATATGAGGATAGACTAAGTTGTGGTTTTATTTGAAAGTGCACATTAAAAATACTCTTGACTTGTGTTCCTACTACCCAATTCTCAAACGAATATTTATATCAGACTAGCTCGCGCTTTTAGCAATACTCCTACGGCCGGCTGTTTGGAGTTCAAATTGCTGTAGTTTAGGGAAAAACTAAATCACTCTTGATGGCCGGCTATCCAGAGTTTAAATACAAGAAAAATCATAACTAAATATCTTTTTGCTCTGAGTATACGTGTACTCGGAGATTAACCATCCCACCGCATAAAACATATTCATTTTGTGGTCGCATTGCCTGGTTGTGGCGAATCCTAGACCTGTACCTGTCCTTCAATCCAACTCCGTAATATCTATGGAAGCGTCGCTGAGTCGGGGGCCTTCCTTAAGTAGGTATTACATCAACATTTCCTACCCTATCCTAAGTATCGGTGAAGATGGTCGTGGCCGGCAATAACGATTCTCATGCTATTGGTTTACTGAACTCATAAGAGATAAAGTTCATTCCCGATCATTTATCTCACAAGCAAGATGAGTTGAGCTACCTATAGGCAACATGATAATCGTTAGTATGCAATCTACGAATAGCACCGTGCTTCGCAACGCAACGCAACGCAACGTTTTTTGTCAGAGAAAAATTTGAACGAAAATCCAAATTCATTTATTTCCAAACATTAACATTTTCAATCTAACAAACAACATCTGCAAGCAGATACCAAACATAACGGATTATTGAGCATGACTAAGCTGACCAACTCTGTCGAAAAAATCCGGACACCATGCGAACTATCTACCTGGACGTGGTGAACGATTTCGCTTTGTTGCGGTATGGCGTACGGATTTTTTCGTTAGAGTTGGTCAGCTTAAGCATGACGCACAATTCCAACAGACAAACAAAAATATACAACCATAAGCCCCAGTACACCAACAGTGTGAACAGCATGGACGAGTGTGACTACTTGAGATACCAATTGCACTCAAAGCAATAGTTGGCAACCCTTCACATGAAATAAGAAATCGCGCTAACAAGATCTAATGAACGCCTAATGAATTTTTTTTTCATCTTTACGTATTGTGAACACACACATTGCTCAGTCAAGCCAAGGCACCGAGCCTTGCCAAATGAAATTCTAATGAAATTTAAATTCAAATGAAATTCAATATTACTTGCATGATAACCTTTCATTAAACCATCCCTCCTTAATACATCATACGAATCCACCAGCATTCACACGACTCGTCTATTCCAGAACATCGCGAGAATAGCACATTCAAGGGTATATTGCCTCAAACCAAACTGTTATGTGCAGAGGAACAATCCCCGGAACAGCGCAACAGATTGTTGGCTAAAGTCCACTCCAGAGCCAAATTATCCGAATGTTCATCTGGCTGCTGGCACTTGACTCAACTCAACCCATTCCGCGGGTATTCGTTCGTACTTACGGGTGGATATAGAACCGAACACATCACGTACTGAACCGTTGGAAAACGACCCATAAAACGATGTCCCCAAATCTCCTCCCCCCCCCCACTGCATGCTGTTTGGTGATGATTTTTGCAGTCACAAAAATGGTTTCGAATGTGGCCGCTTTGTGTTCTGTCTGGGTCGGGACGGGATAACATCATCTTCTATGTTCCTGTTCGGTCTAACGACCGGGATATCGGAAGGAGAAAAGGGTTACAAAAGAAGGAAATTACTTTTCCTATTGTTTCTCGGCGCTCGGTTCACTGATTCGGTGTACGGATGATGTGTGGCACAGTACCATGATAGCATTTTCGATTTCCAATATGGTCATTTCCGTTGGTCGGATCATTTTGTTGCTCCCCCGGTGCAGAGGCGGGATCGCATTTAATGGAAGCTGTTTTTTTTATTGTGATTGGCATTCGCAGAAAAAGTTCAGTCAGCGAAGCGGGTTAAGTACCGTCGGTGATTATTCTTTTATTCAGTTGAGTAAGAGTGGATTTTTTTCGCTGCTGTTGTAACTTCCCGTTCAATGATCAGAAACACATCCGATACTTGAGCTTGGTTTGTTTCGAGCGGCAATCAATCGGAATGTGACTTTCATCTTCCATATACAAAGCAAATTGATTCAATCGAAGAATCGAACTGACACCTCCTTCCCCAGGCACTTTTGCCGTTCCGCATCGAAGCAGAAATTGTCCCACATCAGAAAGTTTGCACACTTCAGCAATCGAAACAACCGGCACAGGGGGAGACAATCATTCTTTCTTTACATGCCACAGCTGGGAGCTGCCATATTTGTCATCCGAAGGTGACTCTCTCTTGAGTTTTACTTTGACATACGTTATACAGCCACACCCCAGCTGATGCTGAGCTCAGTCGTAAATTCCAGCTTGTATGTTGAATGTCTGACAAGTCTGGCAAATGAAGTCGTAAACATACTACATGCACGGTCGGTGGAGAGTTAGAACACATAAAAAGTGCCATCTTTCACACGATATAAAGGTACATATGACGATTATATTTCGGATCGATTCTTCAAACTATGCCAAAGCAAAACGTGTCCTGTCGACGTCGGAAATAGTGAAAGCTGTTTTACTGGCTTAAACTTTGTTCTGAAAAGTTTTAATGGTTTTTAAAATTACTCACATATTCAGTGGATGAGAAATGCATCAGACTATTATAATTTGTTCAGCCATCAGGGATATATTTATTTCCACATTGATTTTTTTTTTGCTAACACCAAAAACAAAATACTTTTGCCAAAATTACGAGCGACAATCATCTCTTGCAGTTACTCGATCCATGGCTTGTTGCAGTTTCGCAGTTGACGAATTTCGTGCTAAATCGTATTCAGAGTTGGCAGCACCCTCTCAGATTTTAATGAAACTTTCTGTACATGCAGACTTGGTCACAAAAATCCACTTTGCATACTTTATTTTTCCAAAAATAATCTATACTGTTTTTTAAAAAGGATCAAACATTTTTCACCAATTTTTTACAAATGGCTATAGTCTAAAAATGACAAATCCTACAAAAATGTTGTGGGATTGATTTTTACAAAATTATTAGTCAAATTTTTGAATAAAAATATTGAAAAAATTCTTCATCGACTCCTACATTAAAAAAAGTCGATTTTAAAAATGTGTGGATGTGTGAGGGGTGTTAATGACAACCGAACCACTTGCACTCCCAGCTTATTTTGGTATTCCCGGTACACCCCTAGCTACGCCCCTGTTAAAATCCAGAAACCTTATACCAGTAAAAAACAGATTAGGTTGACGATTTTTAGAGTGATTGCATATCCTTTCTATATAAAAAAGGCAAACATTTCTGCGTGGTCGCACTTTTAAACCCGTAACTCCGGAACCGGAAGTCCGATCGACAAAAAAATCAATAGCTTATGGGAGCGTTATACCGTTCATTTGAAATTAAGTTTGAGCGATTCGGTTCAGCCATCTCTGAGAAAAATGAATGAGTTTAGAAAATACGTACACACATATACACACATACCTGAATCACTGTAACTCCGCTAGTGAATGACGGATCTCAATAGTAGCATGTCTGTAATAACCTACGTACTTGGAACTATTGAGAACCAGAGCTACAGGTCCAAAGCCCTGGTAAAGGAGGATGGTTGTGATGATCTGGGCTGCGGTCGCCACGTAAAGCAAAAAAAGGTCATAACCCCAAGTCCAAGGCGTGAAGCGACCCGTGCCGAAGGATGAGTGATCAAGGGGGTGAAAAAGATGCTCGATCGTTAACAGAGCCTGTGGGGTACCTGGGCAACCCCCACAGTAAGCGTCCCTTACCACGTTACTGCGGAGCTCTGGCGTGGCGGACCTTTCTTTCTCGCGTGACTCGTGGGATCAATAAGCGACGTGAAAAATAACAAAAACCAAAAAACGGAGGTGTCCAACCCCTTTGCTAAAGGTGGTTTGATGAGGTCTCCCCCAGTGGGGAGAGTAGTGGAGCGACAAGGGCTGTATCCGACAGCACCACTCCCAGCAGTGGTAGAAAATAGCCCTACCAACGCGCTGGACGGGCCACTAACCGCGATGCGTAAAGTGGTGGAGCAGCTCGATACTATAATCGAGTTCACTAACGCGAAGAAAAAAATATCAGCAAGGAGCTGAAACAGAGCCTGCTGGTGCTCCGGAAGGCTGTTCGTGTCGCAAGACAGGAATAGCAGGCTTACGCCAAGAGGGTGGAATATCGGGAGAAGTCCGACAGAGAAACCCAGATAGTGGCCTCCAAGAGGGAGGAAAGAGAGAAGGTCGACATAGGTACCCAGACCTGGCCTTCACCTTCTATGGAGCAGCCATGTCGCTTGAAGCGGCGGCTGAGTTCCCCCCGAAGGGTAAAGGCAAGGGCAAGCGCAAGACTACGTCGAACGCGAAGCGCCATAGGAAGTCACCAGGCGAGGGTGCAATAACCAACACCATACGGCGTGTAACCGTAACGGCCAAACGCCGTTTGGTCGAGGTAAACCGGGGCGAAAATGACCCCGCCGGGCAAAGAGAAGGTGCCAGCAACTCGGCGCAACCGGGGCAGAGGGCGTAAACCCCAGGACACTGGTCACCAAGGAGAAGCCGACACCGACACCGACACCGGATGCACCGCGGCCCGTGAAGAAGGCCAAGGACAGAGGCGAGGCCTTGTGGTTAAAGAGCGACAAGGACAAATACGCCGACGTCCTAAAGTCGATGAGGCCGGCCGAAAGCCTCTCGGCCCTCGGGCAAGACGTGCGCAGCGTGAGACGCACCAATACAGGAGAAATGCTTTTGGTGCTGAAGCGAGGCGCACAATCCAGTGCTGTCTATAAGGCCTTGGCCCAAGAGGTCCTAGGTGAAGGCGCCTATGTGAGGTCGTTAGGGGCGGAAATGACTCTCCAGTGTAAGCAACTGGACGAGTTCACGACAGCAGGCGATGTCGTCGCAGCCGTCAAGGAGCAATGCGACGTAACAATCGAGCGGGCCTCTGTGCGCTTGAGAGGGGGACCCTCCGGCACCCAAGTAGCCTACCTCAGGCTACTGAAAGCAGATGCCAAAAAGGTTACCGTGATAGGTAAACTGAGGATCGGCTGGTCAGTATGCCCAATTACGCCTTCAGTGGATAGGTGCTATCGGTGCTTGGAGTCTGGCCATAAATCCTACGAATGTAAGGGTACAGACAGGAGCAAACTATGTCGTCGCTGCGGCGAGGAGGGACATAAAGAGCGGGGCTGCACTAAGGCACACAAGTGCCTTATCTGCACCGCTAAGAAGCAAGCCCATAAACATGCTATGGGCGGACCTTCGTGTCCCTTCGGTAAGTTAAATAAGAAGAAGCCGTGAACGTCACACAGCTAAATCTTAACCATTGTGCAGCAGCCCAACAGCTGCTGTGGCAGTCGGTCTCGGAGTCGAGGACAGATGTCGCCCTCTTATCAAACCCGTACCGCATCCCTGCCGGCAACGGCAATTGGGTGTCGGACGGGTCTGGAATGGTGGCAATCTGTACAACGGGACGGTTCCCGGTTCAAGAGGTAATACACCCCTCCGCCGAGGGTGTGGCGATTGCCAAGATCAATGGTGTGTTCTATTGCAGCTGCTACGCCCCACCAAGGTGGCCAATAGAACAGTTCTACCAGATGATCGACAGGCTCTCGTCGGACCTAGCGGGCCGGAAACCGGTAGTCATAGCGGGAGACTTTAACGCTTGGACAGTAGAGTGGGGCAGACGCTGTACAAATAGCAGGGGCCAAGCGCTAATGGAGGCGCTTGCGAAACTCAATAATGTGCTAGCTAACAATGGCTCCGCTAGCACATTCCGTAGAAACGGGGTGGAGGCATGGATAGACGTAACATTTGCCAGCCCGAGTCTGGTTCCAGGCATGGAATGGAGGGTAGACGAAGGCTACACCCATAGCGATCATTTAGCAATCCGCTTTAGGATCAACTATGGTGTACAGCATCCGAGGGCGGGAGATCCCTGTCAGGTAGGCGGGTGGAAGTCCAATCACTTCGACACCGAAGCTTTCACCGCGGTCCTGGGACTGGAGGCCAACACCGACAGTCTAAGCGGGGATGCGCTGGTAGCCGTTCTATCACGTGCGTGCGATGCCACTATACCGAGAAAAACCCTGCCAAGAAACGGCAGATGCCCGGTATACTGGTGAAGTGCCCAGATTGCAGCTCTACGATCAGCCTGCCTCAGAGCTAGACGTAGGATGCAAAAAGCCCGCACCGAGGATGCAAGAGAGAACCGCCGCAGCGAAATTAAATCCTTAACAAGGCCATTAAAAGCAGCAAGAGAGCGTGTTTCGACAACCTGTGTGAGAGTGCAAACGCCAATCCGTGAGGTGACGCCTACAGGATTGTGATGGCCAAGACCAAAGGGGGCTCTTCACCCCCAGAACGGTCTCCGGACCGGTTGGCAACGATTATCGAAGTACTCTTCCCGTCTCGAGCCACAAGCCCCTAACCACCTGCACTACGAGACAGTGCGGGCACGGCCGAAACGGTGGCTCCAGTGACGAATGAAGAACCACTCGCAGTGGCTAAATCCCTAGCAATGAACAAAGCTCCAGGGCCGGATGGAGTTCCAAAGGACGCTCTCAAGGCAGCGATCATAGCGAACCCGAACATGTTCAGGCTAGCTATGCAGGGATGCCTTGACGAGTGCCGCTTCCCTGATAGATGGAAAAGGCAGAAATTGGTGTTGTTGCCGAAGCCCCGGCCAGGCGACCCATCGGCGTACAGACCAATCTGTCTGATCGACACGACTGGCAAATTGCTTGAGAGGATTATCGTCAACAGGCTCACCCCGTACGCAGGAGGTACGGACGGTCTGTCAAGCAACCATTTTGGCTTTCGGAAGGGTAAGTCCACGGTGGACGCTATCAACTCAGTGATAAAGACTGCCGAGATAGCGATCCAACGAAAAAGGCGAGGCGTGCGTTAGTGACACTTGACGTGAAGAACGCATTCAACAGCGCAAGCTGGGATGCCATCGCGCTCTCGTTACACCGGCTTAGCCTACCGGTGGGGCTGTACCAGATCCTGGAAAGCTACTTTCAGAACCGCGTACTGCTATACGAGACCGATGCCGGTCAGAAAAGGGTTCCGATTACCGCCGGAGTCCCACAGGGCTCGATCCTATGCCCAGCGCTATGGTACCTCATGTATGACGGGGTTCTGAGACTGTAGTTCCCTCCTGGGGTCAAGATCGTCGCCTTTGCCGATGACGTAACCTTGGAGGTCTATGGGGAGTCAATCCCTGAGGTAGAACTAACAGCAGAACACGCGATCAACACAGTGGAGGAATGGATGAGCACGAAAGGCCTGGAGCTCGCTCAGCATAAGACGGAGGTAGTTATCGTCATCAACCGCAAGTCGGTACAACATGCAGTTATCCATGTGGGAGAAGTCGTGATCACCTCACAGCGGAGTCTGAAGTCTCTCGGAGTCATCATAGACGACAAGCTGACCTTCGGCAGCCATGTCGACTATACGTGCAAGAGAGCCGCAACTGCTGTTGCGGCACTACCGAGGATGATGTCCAACAGCTCAAAGGTGTGCCCAGTAGACGTAGGCTACTCGCAAGGAACGAAAAAGGTGAGCATAAAAGTAAGCCCCATGTGGAGTGTTAGAGAGTGAATCAAGGTGTGATAGAGAGAGCACCCAAGTAAGCCTCATGCAGGACGTATGAACGCGTGAGCGAGTGTGAATGAGTACATCAAGTACAGCCATCCCCCAGAAGTAATACCGAGAGGTAGTCCCGGGGGGGGAACAATGGCGGAGCCCAATGGAGTTTAGTCGGTATTAATGGCTGCGTCACCATTAGAGCCCGACACACCCCCAGTACACCCCGTGTGGTAGCTTGGCATCTACTAATAGCACGTGTACTGGGCAAGTACGTAAATGTATTCTCCATTGTAAAAAAAATGTGGACAAACAAACAACTCGCTTCCAACTACATTGGGTTCGAGTAATTTGTAACATGTACAGCAAACAGGGACAGCCACAAAAGATAACCTGAATAGTGGTCGCACTGGCAAAGTTTCCCCTAACAAAAAAGTCCCCCTAATAACGGTAGCTGGGTGGCGGATAGATCAGGAACCGTTATGTAATGGGCAGATTCTTGATCCAAGAAGTGGTAGAACGCTCATATGAGGGTTTCGTGATAGCTAAAATCAACGGCATCTTCGTGTGTAGCTGCTACGCTCCTTCAAGGTGGACAGTAGAGCAGTTTAGCCTAATGCGAACAGTTGATCGGTCGGAAGCCGGTAGTCATTGGTGGTAACTTCAACGCCTGGGCTGTGGAATGGGGCAGAAGAGTAACCAACACAAGAGAAGCTCTAGTTAGACGTACGATTGTGCAATGAAGGTTCTGTTAGCACATTTCGGAGAGACGGGAGGGAGACACATTCTGTAGTCCTTCATTGACGGCGAACATGAATTGGAGAGTATGCGAAAAGTATATGCATAGTGACCACCAGGCGATTCGCTACCGTATCGGTCAACAGAACCCCGCGGCAGTACGGAGAAGGATGACCGGCGAACGAAAGTGGAAGACGAAAGCCTTCAACGAAGACCTCTTTTTTGAGGCACTTCGGCCGAACGGCGGGACCGAGAACGTGGATGCGGCTGACCTAGCAAGAAGGATTGTGGGAGTTTGTGACGCCACAATGCCTCGAAAACTAGAACCACCCAATAAACAGCGTCCAGCTTACTAATGGAACGAGACGCTTAGTACGCTACGCGCTGCTTGTCTCAGCGTAAGGCAGCGTTTCGGGAAGCTAGGGCCGCTTTAAAACTGGAGATCAAACTTAGCAAGTCACATTGCCACAAGGAACGATGCCGAGAAGTAGTCACCAATCCCTGGAGTGACGCATACCGAGTAGTGATGGCGAAAAAGAAGAGCCTGACGACACTAGCCAAAATGTGCTCGAGCAAGCTGAAGACAATCGTCTAGGGTCTTTTCCCGAAGCACGATCCAACTATATAGCCACCGACACCGTGCCTAAATTCAAAGAAAGCCCCTGATCCGGATGGAATACCAAACGTGGTACTGAAAGCTGCGATCCTGGCTTATCCGGACATGTTCAGGATAGTGCTGCAGAAGTGCCGAAATGAAGGCAACTTACCCGATATGTGGAAGGTCCAGAAGCTGGTATTGCTGACAAAGCCAGCGAAGCCACCTGGCGATCCGGCCTCGTAAAAACCCGTATGCCTGCTGGGTAAACTCCTGGAAAAGATCATTCTTAACAGGTTGACCAAGTTGTCCAAGATGCAGTTCGGTTTCCGCAAAGGAGCTTCGACAGTGGATGCAATTCGGACAGTGCTCGGGAGTGCTGAGAAGTCATCTAAACAGAAGCGAAGAGGAGATCGACACTGCGCTGTGGTCACGATAGATGTGAAGAACGGGTTCAACAGTGTCAGCTGGGAAGCCATTGCTGCAGCGCTGCATAGAATAAGGGTTTCCGACTATCTACGTCAGATACTGAAGAGCTACTTTCAGAGCAGAGTGCTGCTGTACGAGACGAGCGAAGGGCAGAAGTCAATGCGAGTCACAGCGGGCGTTCCTCAGGGCTCCATTCTCGGTCCAACTCTTGGGAACGGGATGTACGATGGGGTCTTAACGCTGCAGCTGCCTAGGAAAGTGGAAATCGTGGGTTTCGCGGACGACGTGTCACTAACGGTGATGGGTAAGACACTTGAAGAAGTGGAGGTGCCGGTGACGGAGACAATAGACGCGATCGAGAGCTGGATGAACGGGGTCAAGCTGCAAAAAGCTCACCACAAGAAGGAGTTGTTGTTGGTCAGTAACTGCAAAGCGGTTGCAATTGGGAGTTATAATCGACGACCGGTTGAGCTTCAACAACCACGTTGACTACGCTTGTGAAAAGTCGGCGAAGGCAACGAACGCAATAGCGAGAATCATGCCAAACTTTGGCGGCCCGAGAAGCAGCACGAGACTGTTATCTACTGTTTCATCATCGACACTCCGATATGGGGTTCTTGCCTGGAGTGCTGCGCTGTAAACCAAGTGGAACCGTGAAAGGCTAAACAGGACATTCCGGTTGATAGCGGTACGAGTCACGAGTGCTTACAGAACAATATCGTCGGAGGCAGTATTCGTTATCGCCGGGATGATTCCCATCTGCATCACCCTGGCGGAGGACGTGGAATGCTATCAGCGGAGAAATGCATGTAACGCTAGGAGCGGATTCGTTGGCTAAATGGCAACAAGAGTGGGACAACGCGGAGAAAGCAAGGTGGACCCACCGACTCATCCCAAATGTGTCAGCTTGGGTACATAGGAAGCATGGAGAGGTGAACTTCCATTTGACACAGTTTTTGTCCGGACACGGATGCTTCCGGAAGTACTTGCATCGGTTTGGACATGCTTCGTCACCCCTTTGCCCGGAGTGTGCGACTGTGCAGGAGACACTGGAACACGTGGTCTTCGAATGCCCTAGGTTCGAAGAAGCTCGTAGGGGTATACCTGGTATGACAGTGGACAATATCGTCGAAGAGATGAACTTTGACGAACATACGTGGGACGCTGTCAACAGAGTGGTTACGAGCATACTCTCCGAGCTGCAGAGGAAGTGGCAAAGGGACCAACGAGAAGCCACAAATCGGGTTCCGAGAGAAATTCCGCCGCCGGGGAACTCTCCGACTGTGTAGAATAGCTCCACCGCCGGAGACCAGTTGAGTAGTACGTGACGTAGCACCGAGTTTGGGCCGTCGGGGCGCCTGTGAACCGGATGTCAAGCTTCACCTGAATCGCCGAACCGATCTCGACACCCTATCGGGTAGCTCGTGAGTAGGTTAGATCTACCGCCGGGGATTAGACCGAGTAGACCGCGTCGCACAGCTAGTAGTGGGTTTTTGGGGCGCTGGTGAACCGGAAGCTACGCTCCACCCGCAATCGCCGGATAGACATCAACACCTACTGACTGGCCCGATCTACTCGATCTTGTCCACTGCCGGGGACAAGATCGAGTAGATCGGGACGACGCGGAGAGCTATACGGCTCACAGAAACGAACATCGGTATCAGGAGAAATCTACCGCTCGGTTTCAGGAGAGCAGGCTAGATCCATTGTCAGGGACTAGACCGAGTAGTTCGCTAACAAGTGAGGGTGGGACCTGAATGGCTCATCGGGAAAGTAGAGCGAAATGGAACGAGAGGGAGCCAAAGGGCTCAAGAAATTGTGGTGCTAAAACCAAAGAAGAATCGGTATCGGGAGAACTTCCTTCGCCGGGAAACTCTTCGTCGGCGTAAGCTAGATTCACCGCCGGGGACTAGACTGAGTAGACCGCAAAGAGACACCACCAGTCGCGGGTCGTCGGGGCACCAGCGAACCGGACGCCCTGCTCCACCGGAATCGCCGAACTGACCTCGACACCTGGCTGGTTGGCCCGGCTTCGGGAAAACTTCTCTCGCCGGGGAACTCTCCGTCGGAGTAGGCTAAGTCCACCGTCGGGGACTAGACCGAGTAGTTCGCGAAAGTCGGGAGCTCAACGAGTAAATGGCGTTGAATTGTACGAGAAGGGAGTTGCGGTGCTAACTGGCACAAGGGAGCCGAGTCGTGGTGCTGAATGGCATAAGGGAGTCCAAGGGCTCGGTGAACTAGACAATCTGAAGTTTGCCGCCCAGATTGTTTTGGTAGGGGAGGAGCACTAAGTCTCGACTCACAGCCAGCTATTCGACTACCATGCAGAAATTGTCAGTCTGTGTGGATGGTAGATGATGTTGGTGGTGTGTCGAGGAGTGGCGCTGAAACCCTGTGGAAGGAACGAACTAGTAAGTAGTTGAATTAGAGTGTGTGCTATGCACATAAAATCCCCTCCCCGAAGTAATGCCGTAAGGTACTGCCGGAGAGGAACCAGGTGGGCAAGAGCAGTGGTTTTTAGCGTGGTCGGGTGATGGCAGTCCAAACCCGGTTTTCTTGAAAAAGATTTTTACTGCCTTCAAAAAAAAACACGCATACAGACATTTGCTGATCTCGACGAACTGAGTCGAATAGGATATGACACACGGCCCCATGGGCCGGGATTATGTTAACGATTTTTAGAGTGATTGCATATCCTTTCTATATGAGAAAGGCAGAAAAATTCAGTTTTGACTAGAAAAGTTTTTTTCAATTAACTTTTTTTCCTTGAAATTATGACGGTAGCTAGGGAACATAATTACCTATCTTGGAACAAAATTTCATCCAAATCAAAGATGGAGTTTTTTTGTAAAACGACTTTAAATTTTTAAAATCAACTTGTTTCAGTGTAGGAGTCGATGAAGAATTTTTATTCAAAAACTTGACTAATTTTGTGAAAATCACTCCCACAACATTTTTTGTAGGATTTGTCATTTTTAGATTAGTCATTTGAAAAAAAAATTGGTAAAAAAAGTTTGACTCTTTTCAAAAGACAGTCTAGATCATTTTTGGGAAAACAAAGTATGCAAAGTGGCTTTTTGCCTTTCTCAATAGAAAGGTATTGCAATTGCTCTGAAAACCGACTTTTTAACGGAGGCCCGGAGGGCCGAGTGACATATACCATTCGATTCAGTTCGTCGAGTTCGGCAAATGTCTGTGTGTGTGTATGTATGTGTGTGTGTATGTATGTGTGGGTGTATGTGCGTCTGTGTGTGAGTACGCGAACACAATCTCACTCACTTTTCTCAGAGATGGATGAACCGATTTTTACAAACTTAGTTCCAAATGAAAGGTGCAACGTTCCCATAGGCTGCTATTGAATTTCTAATGGATCCGACTTCCGGTTCCAGAATTACAGGGTGATGAGTACGATCACGCAGAAAACGTCGATTTTAAGAAATTCTGCAATGAATGTATAATGGTGAAAATTTTTCCAAAATGTGACCACAACTGCTTCGATTTGTAGTACTAGGTCATTAACAGCCATTCAAAGTCTCTTTGGTCACATTGGCCACCATCATCGGTTCCGGAAGTCCCGGCGGAAGTATCCAAATTCAGACTAACAGTCACATCGGTTTCTCGGAGGTGGCTAGACCGAATCAACCAAACTTAGTCTTAAATGAAAGATGTTGCTTCCCCGTAAATGGCTATTAAAATTTATCCCCAACCGACTTCCGGTTCCGGAGTTACGGGTTGTGGCGTGCGATCACCTAGCAAATTGTGATTCAAACCGATACTCCGATGGAAGCAAAAAAGGTAAAAATTTCGCTAAAATGTCTCGCAAATAAATTAACTTTGCAGTTCTAGGTCACCGCCGGCCAAACAAACTTTCGTTGACTACATTGACCACCATAGACGGTTCCGGAAGTGCCCGGGAAAAGCGGCCATCTTTCAAAATTTACGAACTCACATCAGTTTCCCTGAAATGGTTGGGCCGATTTTCACAAACTTAGTCCCAAATGATAGCTATATTATCCCCACAGATGTCTATAAAATTTCGTACGGATCGCTTATATGGGTCCGGAAATATAGACTAAATCGTCCGGTCACATATGAAATTCCCATATAAGCCGGAACTCAAATTTTTTTTCCAAAGGGGGGACCCCATGAAATTTCAGAAATCGAATTCGTATTTTTGATGCCAAACATCTTTAAAATGCATGAAACGTCGAGATTTTATGTTATCTCGAAAAAATTTTTTTTTATAAAAATCGACTTTTTGGGACTTTGCCGATTTCGCACCTTTTTGCCTTTCTCAATAGAAAGGTATTGCAATTGCTCTGAAAACCGACTTTTTAACGGAGGCCCGGAGGGCCGTGTGACATATACCATTCGATTCAGTTCGTCGAGTTCGGCAAATGTCTGTGTGTGTATGTATGTGTGTGTGTATGTGCGTCTGTGTGTGTGTGTACGCGAACACAATCTCACTCACTTTTCTCAGAGATGGATGAACCGATTTTTACAAACTTAGTCCCAAATGAAAGGTGCAACGTTCCCATAGGCTGCTATTGAATTTCTAATGGATCCGACTTCCGGTTCCGGAATTACAGGGTTATGAGTACGATCACGCAGAAAATGTCGATTTTAAGAAATTCTGCAATGAATGTATAATGGTGAAAATTTTTCCAAAATGTGACCACAACTGCTTCGATTTGTAGTACTAGGTCATTAACAGCCATTCAAAGTCTCTTTGGTCACATTGGCCACCATCATCGGTTCCGGAAGTCCCGGCGGAAGTATCCAAATTCAGACTAACAGTCACATCGGTTTCTCGGAGGTGGCTAGACCGAATCAACCAAACTTAGTCTCAAATGAAAGATGTTGCGTCCCCGTAAATGGCTATTAAATTTTATCCCCAACCGACTTCCGGTTCCGGAGTTACGGGTTGTGGCGTGCGATCACATAGCAAATTGTGATTCAAACCGATACCCCGATGGAAGCAAAAAAGGTAAAAATTTCGCTAAAATGTCTCTCAAATAACTTAACTTTGCAGTTCTAGGTCACCGACGGCCAAACAAACTTTCGTTGACTACATTGACCACCATAGACGGTTCCGGAAGTGCCCGGGAAAAGCGGCCATCTTTCAAAATTTACGAACTCACATCAGTTTCCCTGAAATGGTTGGGCCGATTTTCACAAACTTAGTCCCAAATGATAGCTATATTATCCCCACAGATGTCTATAAAATTTCGTACGGATCGCTTATATGGGTCCGGAAATATAGACTAAATCGTCCGGTCACATATGAAATTCCCATATAAGCCGGAACTCAAATTTTTTTTCCAAAGGGGGGACCCCATGAAATTTCAGAAATCGAATTCGTATTTTTGATGCCAAACATCTTTAAAATGCATGAAACGTCGAGATTTTATGTTATCTCGAAAAATTTTTTTTTTATAAAAATCGACTTTTTGGGACTTTGCCGATTTCGCACCTTTTTTCAGTTCAATATTACCGTGGCTGTTTTTTGTTTTTCAAAATTTTAGAACTCGAATAATGGTTTATTTTCCTGTATATAGTTGTCATGTGATGTATAATAATAAAATGTAATATATGCATTTAAAAGTTTTTAATG